>NW_006921596.1:696830-699562 GCF_000298275.1 Orycteropus afer afer | reverse complement strand
GCACTTGACTGCTAACCAGAAGGCTGGCGGTTCAAACCCACCAGCCACTCCTCGGAAGGAAGGTTGGGCATTCCTACTTCTGTAGTGATACTGCCTCGGAAACCCAAGGAGGGGTCACCATGAGTCGGGGCCGACTCGATGGCAAATAACAATAATAATAACATTTGTTAAAGAGACTGTTTCTTCCCGATTGCATGAATTTTGACCCTCTGTTGAAAATCAGTTGCTTGTAGATGGATGGATTTACTTCTGGGGGCCCAATTCTATTCTATTGGTACGATTCCATTGAATAAGTACTAGGTTGTTTTGATTGCCGTGGCTGCATAGTGAAATTTGAGATTGGGAAGTATGAGGCTTCCTCCTTTCTTCTTCTTCTTCAGTATTGCTTTAGCTATCCAGGACCACCTACCTTTCCACATAAAGTCGGAGATTAATTTTTCCATTTCCTTACAGTATGTTCTTGGGTTTTGGATCAGGATTGCATTATATCTATAGATCACTGTTGGTAGTATTGATATTTTCACAATGTTAAGTCTTCCAGTCCATGAGCATGGGATGTTTTTCCATTTATGTAGATCTCTTTCAGCTTCTTGCAGTAGTGTTTTATAGTTTTCTTTGTATAAGTCTTTTACATCCCTGGTTAGGTTTCTTTCTAGATATCTTATCCTTTTGAGGGTTATTGTAAATGGTATTGACTTCTTGATTTACAGAGTTCTCCTTGTTAGTATAGAGGAACACAACTGATTTTTGTATGTTGATCTTATATGCATTTATTGATTTTTAATTATTAAACTAATTTTCCATTCCTTGGATAAACTCCATGTGGTCATAATGTATTGTCATGTTTGTATTCTTCTGGATTTGATTTGCTAAAGTTTTGTTAAGTATTGTGTGTGCCTGTTCATGAGGTATACTCATGTGTAGTTTTGTTTTATGGTAGTGTCTCTGTCTAGTTGTGTTATCAGGTTAACATTGGCCACATAAGATGAGTTGGGATGCGTTTCTCCCTCTGTATTTTCTGGAAGATTTTGTGTAGAATTGATATTATTTATTCTGTAAGTGGATGGTAGAATTCATCATTGAAGTAAACTCTGCCTTACATTTTCTTTGTCAGAAGTTTTTAAATTATGAATTCAATTTCTTTAATAGCTATAAGACCATTCATATCATCTATTTCTCCTTGCGTATGCTTTGGTGTTTGTATCTTCTAAGAAATTTATTTATTCTATGTAAGTTGTTGAATTTATTGACATGAAGTTATTAATAATATTTCTTTATTATCCTTTTAATGTCTGCAGGATCTGTAGTAACATTCTCTTTTTTCTTTTTGGTATTGATAATTTGTCTGTGTCTCTTTTATTAATCAGTCTGGCTAGAATACTATCAATTTTTTTTTTTTAAATTAATGAGACAGATTTGGGCTATATGGATTTTCTCAATTATCTATCATCAATGTCCCATCTTTATTACTTCCTTTTTTTCTGCTTACTTTGTCTTTCATTTATTTTTTTAAATTTCTTCAGGTAAAGGTTAAATCATTAACTTAGGTCTTTTCTTTTGTAATCCTAGCATTAAATATCATAAATTTCCCTTAATCACTGCTGTGTCACACATTTTAATGCCTCATTTTTATCCAATGCATAATATTTTCTTACTACTCTTTTGATTTCTCCATTGACATATGCATTATTTAGAAGGATGTTAATTTTTAAATATTTGTGATTTTCCAGATTTTTTTTTTAATATTTTTGCTTTCTAGCTTGATTCTGTTGTGGCCAGGGAACATATTCCTTATTGTTTCCATTATTTTAAATTGATGGGAACTTGTTTTCTGCCCAGATAATGGGCTATCTTGGTCATTGTTCCATATGCACTTGAAAAAATGTGAATTCTGTTTTTGGGTAGAGTGTTCTTTAGGTCTGGTTGATTGATAATTAGTAGTATACTGGTAAATGTTTGACTGAATCTCTAAATGGAAAAAAGAACCTTGATTTATAATGTTTGATTATTTCTATGGTAGAAACAATTCCATCATGGCAATTTCAAGCTATTAAGATGTCGTCACTGAGTGCGAGTTGGGTAGAATGCAAGGCAGGCAGAAATAAAGCATCAGAAAGCAGAGAAACAAAGGAGTCTTTTTTTTTTTTTTTTGGTCAAGAATTTCTTTTTCTGCTTTTATTGTTGTGGAAACATACACAACAAAACATTCACCAGCATAACAACTTCCACATTTACAGCTCAGGGACCCTGATGACATTTTTCATGTTGTGTTATCATTGTTTCTATGCTTTTCCAAAATATTCCACCACAATTAGACCATTAGTATAAACTCAATGCCCCACAAACAACTAAAGCTTCCCCTTTCTCCTTCCCTCCTGCCCCTGCCCCTGGTAACCACTAATAATCCTTGGGGAATATATATATATATATATATATTTATCTTTCAATCTGTCCAAATGAGTCTTTTTCAGCTTTAGATTTCCAGAATTGGGTTTTGCAAGTTAATGCAAGCTGGGCCCAGCACACCAGTGTGATAGTTAGTGTTGTGATCGTCTTTTTTATCTTTACTGATATATATATATATATAAGCTCTGGTGGCGAGTGCCTAAGGCTTGTGACTGCTAACTAGAAGCCCGTCGGTTCAAACCCACCAGCCACTCCTCAGAAGGAAGGTTGGGCAGTCTACTTCCGTAGTGATACTGCCTCAGAAACCCAAGGAGGGGTCGCTATGA
>NW_006921596.1:693834-695025 GCF_000298275.1 Orycteropus afer afer | reverse complement strand
TTGAGACCAGGATTGCAGCCCCTGTGTCAATCCATCTCAATAAGGGTTTTACCCTTTTTTGCTAATCCTCTACTTTTCCAAGCAAACCCTTCCTCAGGGTTTGGTCCCTTCTGACAACACAACCAAAGTTGTGAGGATGAAGTCTGGCCGTTCTTGCTTCTAAGGAGAATTCCAGCTGTACATCTCCAAAACAGATCTTTTCGTTCCTCTAGTAGTCTATGGCACATTCCATATTCTTTCCACCACCACAATTCAAATGCATCAATTCTTCCATGGTCTTCTTTATTTATTGTTCAGCTCTCACATGCACATGAGGCTTTTGAAAATAACATAGCTTAAGTCAGGCACATCTTAGTCTTCAAAGTAACATCTTAGCTCTTAAACACTTTAAAGAAGTTTTTTTGTAGCAGATTTGTCCAATGCAATACATCATTTGATTTTTGACTGCTGCTTCACTGGGGGTTGATTGTGGATCCAAGTAAAATGGAATCCCTGACAACTTTATTCTTTTCCCCATTCATTTTGATGTTTCTTATTGGGCTAGTCCTGAGTATTCTTGTTTTCTTTATGTGGAGGTGCAATCCATACTGAAGACTGTTGTCTTTGATCTTCTTCAGTAAATATTTCAAATCTTCACTTTCAGCAATCAAGTTTGTGTAATACTGCAGGTTGTTAATGGGTCTTCTTCCAATCCTGATGCCACATTCTTCTTTATATAGTCCAGCTTCTCAGATGATTTGCTCAGCATACAGACTGAATGAGTATGGTGAAAGGATACAACCTTGATGCACACCTTTCTTGATTTTAAACCATGCATGCAGTATCATCTTGTTCTGTTTGAATGACTGCCTCTTGGTCTATGTACAGTTCCTCATGAGCATGTTATCCATAATTCATTATGATGCACACAATTCAACATCTTTGCATAGTTAATAAAACATAAGTAAACATCTTTCTGGTATTCTTTGCTTTCAGCCAAGATTTATCTGACCTCAGAAATGATATCCCTCATTCTACGTCTTCTTCAACAAATGGATGCCCCATTGGAGGCACTCACTAGGTTATGCCAAGAGATTTGGAAGAGAGCTACCTGGCCATCTGACTGGAAGAGATCCATATTTGTACCCATTCCAAAGAAAGGTGATCCCACAGAATGTAGAAATTATAGAACAATATCATTAATATCGCACG
>NW_006921596.1:681330-692847 GCF_000298275.1 Orycteropus afer afer | reverse complement strand
AGAATGCTGAAAGTACCATGGACTGCTATAAGAACTAACAGATGTGTCCTGGAGGAAGTGCAGCCAGAATGCTCCTTGGAAGCAAGAATGGCCAGACTTCGTCTCACCTATTTTGGTCATGTTGTCAGAAGGGACTATTCCCTGGAGAAGGATGTCATGCTTGGTAGGGTGGAGGGTCGATGAAAAAGGGGGAGACCTTCAACGAGATGGATTGACATGGTGGCTGCGATGATGGGCTCAAGTCTAACAGGGATAATGTAGCTGGTGCGGGATCTGGCGGTGTTTCATTCAGTTGTGCATGTGGTCGCTGTGAGTCGGAAATGACTCGATGGCACCTAACAACAACAACAACACGTCTTCTTCAGAATTTGGCTTGCATTTCTGATTGTTCCCTAACAATGTATTGCTGCAACCCAGGGGACGTTATGTTATACATTTGTAATATATTGTTGTTGTTATGTGCCCTCGTGTCGGACCCAACTCATAGCGACCCCTCGTTGGGTTTCCAAGGCAGTATCACTATGGAAGTAGATTGCCCCATCTTCCTTCTGAGGAGTGGCTGGTGTGTTTGAACAGCCAGGCTTCTGGTCAGCAGTCAAGTGCTTTAGGCACTACTCTACCAGAGCTCCCATTTGTAATATAGTTAGTTTCATTTGTCATAGTATGCATTTCATCCTGGGATGCTCCAACATCCTGATTGATTTTCAAAAACTTTCCATAAAATTTGCTATTCATGTACACAATTCTTTGAGTTGTGAAAAATGAAGAGTCGTGTATCTTCCATCCATATACTGTATAGAACAGTTCTATCACCTTAAAAATTATCTTGTACATCCATTTGTAGTCAATTCCTCCCTCCCTCAACCCTTGGCAATTGGTTATCTCTTTTCAGTCCCCATAGTTTTCCTTTCTCTATAGTATCATATAAATGGAATCATAGAATATGCAGCCTTTGAGTCTGGCTTCTTCAGTAAAATATATTTAAGACTGAATGACTGCCTCTTGGACTATGTAAAGATTCCTCAAAAGCACAATTAAGTGTTCTGGAATTTCCACTGTTGTGCAAATCAATAGCTCCTTCCTTTTGATTGCTGAGTAGAATTTCATTGCATGGAAATACCACAATCTGGTTATCCATTCACCTGTCAAAGGACATCTTGACATCCTTTTACTTTTGTCTTCTCTACGACTCCATATTTGAAATGTATTTCTCTTAGATAGTATATAGATGACTCATGTTATTATATCCAATCTGACATTTTCTGTCTTTTAATTACAGTATTTAGACCATTTACATTTAATGCAATTACTAATATGGTTAAGTTTAAGCTTATTATTTACTATTTATTTTTTATTTGTCTCACATATTCTTTGTTCTTATTTCCTCTTTCTCTGACATTTTTGGATTAAGTGAAGGAGGGTGTGTTACCTTCTTAATGAATCTATTTTGTCTCTACTACCACCTTCTTTCATTTTTAAAGTTGTTTCATGATTTACAATAGTCATCTTTAATTTATCATAGTTTACATCAAATAACATCATCAATAATATATATTTCACATCTTTCTTTTTTAAGAATCTTTCAACAGTATACTTACATTTCCCCCTTTCCTTCTTACTATTGTTGTGATACATTTTATTGGTAATTTTGTTACATTCTAGGTTCTGGACTAAGAAAACACCTCCAATTAGACAGCCCAGGATCAAATCCTGGCTTTACTATTTACTCACTGTGTGACCTTAAGAAAATGCTTTTACCTGTCTCTTCCTAGAAGTCATTGTATTTGAAATGGGAATAGCAGGAGAGATGTTAGGAATAAATAAAATAAGGCATGATGTGCATGGTACAGCACAGTGTCAAGTACACACTGCCAGGGCATACAGCCTCCCTTGGAGGCCAAACATAAAAAAAAAAAAAAGCTGTCAGAAGTAGAGAGCTGAAAGTTAACTGTTCCCAACTCTGAGCACACTCTATTTCCTGCTATTCATTTGCTAACTATAACACCTGGAGAGATCAGCAGGTGCCAAAATCAAACAGAGGTATCAAAGAGAGGGAGTCTATCTGTGTCCATATCATTAGGTTTAATCAATTTTTTTTTCAAAGAAGAAAATTAAATTACAAAGCAGTTCTATTAATGTGAACTCTCTAAGTGGCAAGTACTGGGTTATTAAATTGGAAAGAAACATTCAGCTGTGTAGTCCAGTTGTTGAGCTTGGGTATGGCGGATGTAGACACCATATAGGATGCCTGCTGGAGAGTGGAGGCTGAATGGTTTCCTGATTACTCCTACTTCCTGGTCCTTATGGCTGCCTCTGTTTGCTTTGTTCTGGAGGAATAGCCTAGGGTAATTGTGAGAAGGGAAGCTCTATGGTCAGATGGACCTACATGTGGACCACAATCCCTTACACACTAACTGAGACCCTAAGAAAGTCAATTAGGCCCATTAACCCTCTGTCCTAGTCCGCAAAATGGGAGTGAAAATAAATCGTAGTTCTGGGCATGATTTTGAATAACTAAATGAGATAATATATTTTAGCTAAGGAGAGCACTGGAATCATATTCTGAAATATTAACCAAAACCTTCCTCTCTTTTATTTCATTTTACCGTACCATGTGTAACACTCATCAGCCAGTCTCAGGGAAGAGATAGAGCATCAGAACAGAAAAAGAACGTTGTCTTTTTCTGACTTCAGATTTTTAGAAGCTGAGGCTTGAGGGGAGGGCAGGACTTATGACATTAAATAGAGATTTTGAAGAGGATGATAAAGAGCATTCTGTCAGGGTAGGAAACACTCCCTGAGCTGGAACCATGAGGAGCAAAAGAAAGGGCAACCAGGAGCATGAGGACCCTCAGGATTCCTGAGAAATGGTCCTTGGGCCATGTGTCTAAGTCAAGCCCTAAGGAGGTATCATAGCCCCCAAATGACTCCAAGCCCTTACTATGTACAGGGAACTGGGAGAGTGCTGGTGACCATGATGGTGAGCAAGACAGAGAGGGACCTGCCCTCACAAAGCTGACAGTTTAGAGGACAGGACAGCCATAATCAGTTAGAGGTAGATGAACAAATACATCACTAATTTCCAGTGAGTTAGCAGAGGCAAGAGTTCTGCAATTACTCCCAGAAGGCCAGCTTCTTCCCTGCACCTCTGTGACTATTTTCAACCAATCTATCAATCAGTCATCACTGATCATTGTAGATGGCTTAGGTCCCCAGGGCTCCTCTGGCCTAAGCTGTCCTTGTGGGAGAAGCAGACATAGGGAACCCAATTCAAATGTGAGGAGCCAATAATAAAAGCAGTTATTATTGTGCCTGCTCATAGCCTTTTGTTATTGGTCAATTGTTCTACATCAGGCACAAAAATTACTGCTATTATTATTGTTATGTTATTGCTGTGGTGGTTGTTATTGTTATCACCAATGTTATTAACACAAATAGCTCCTGACCTAGGGGAGGCTGAGGACTGATCAGAAAGCAGGGTATCATGTCGTCCACCAATTTCCTTGGCTCCTTACAACATCAGCATCTGCACGGGAGTAGCAAGTGTTAGGGGTGCTTTGGGTCCTGCTTTCTGCTGTTCCAGACTCATCACATTTGCCACATGTCTTGGCCACCTCTTCAACTGCTTACTACCATTTTATATATATACACACACACACACATATATATATAATCTTAGCTAGTGGTGCCTAAGAAGGCTGGCAGTTCAAACCCACCAGCCACTGCTCGGAAGGAAAGTTGGGCAATCTACTTTCATAGTGATACTGCCTCGGAAACCCAAGGAGGTCGCTATGAGTCGGGTTCGACTCGATGGCAGAGAGTTTAGTTTTCATTTTTAGCTCTTTTACTTGTTTGTTGTCATTAAGGCAGTTCTGACTCATGGTGACCTCATGTATAATGGAATGAAATGTTGCCAACTCTTGTGCAATCTTCATGATCATTGTGATAGTTGAGTCCATTGCTGTGGCCATTGGGTCAAGCAATCTCATTGAGGGCTTCCCTGACCTTTGTTGACCCTCTACCTTACCAACCATGGTGTCCTGCTCCAGTTATAAATCCCTCCTGAGGACACATCCAAAGTAAGTTGAAGTCTCGAACAATATCTTGTGACCCCCAGGGTTTTTATCAGCTAATATTTAGAAGTAGATTTGCCTCTGAAATCTACCATGAGTGACCCTACTGGTATTTAAAATCCCAGTGGTATAGCTTCCAACATCATGGCAACATGAAATCATCACAGTACAACAAACTAACAGATGGACAGTAGGCTCTTTCACTTAAACAAGTGTATTTTTAAAAGAAACTTTCTAAAATTCTCACAAATGAAAGCTCTTGGACATAAAAAATCCACTGCCATTGAGTGTATTCCAATGCACAGCAGCCCCATAAGTAGGAGGCAATACTAAAGTAAATGCAATGATACAAAATGCATATGTTGCAGCTCGATTCCATCTCCTGACTGAGTTCTGAGTGCCATGCAGCACACAATGGAGGCTTTCTCCTGAATGGATTCAGGACCAAAAAATAAATGTAAAGGACATAATTTTTGGTTGTAGGAAATTGATGGTCTTTGCTGCCTTGTGCCTCAGACTCACATCACTAGGCTTGCCTTTTACTCTGGGTGTGTGTAGTTGTAGACTAGCAGCATCCACCTTAGCCACACCTCTTATCCTTGCTTCCGGTGTGGGATTGGGCTTGGATTGACTTCTCCTTTGCAGTTTTACCTCTCTCAGTCTCTAACTCTGCCACTGGGATTCCCCCCAACCTCCCATCCCCTGCACAGGAGTTCTGTCTTGGGCTCTACTCTCAGGGAAACCCAAACACAGTGTCTTTGCATACCTTCACAAAGATATACCTTTGCTTATATTTGGTATTTGTCCCACAACTCTGGCTCTGTTACTAAGACACTAGAGCAGATCAGTGAGCATTTTTGAGCTTCTGCATCCTTATGTGGCAAATAACTTGTTGTTGTTATGTGCTGTTGAGTTGGATCCGACTCATAGCAACCCCTCCTTGGGTTTCCAAGGTGGTATCATTTCGGAAGTAGATCGCCTAACTTCTCTTCTGAGGAGTGGCTGGTGGCTTTGAACCGTCAGCCTCCTGGTTAGCAGCTAAGTGCCTTAGGCATATGAGCAAATAAATATGGCAAATAAAATGGCAATATCTTACCTTCTAGGTTTGATATAACAATCAAGCAAAACAATGACATCCAGCATCCAACTTTTGGGAAATGACAGCAGTTGCTATTGCTTTGAACCCAAGTAGCCCACCCAGATGCTTGAAGGCTGGTCTTTGGCCTGAAAGCAGTGTCAGGACAGTACAAGTTTGATAGCTGGTGACAGATGTGATCCCATTTGTGTTTGCAGAACAAGCAGGTACACTAGCCAGTGTCAACCCTGGGCCAGTGCTCTTCTGGCTGTCTTCAGGATGCTGGCCCAGCTGTCTGTATTTTTAGAGATGTTGGAGTAACTTGGTCACTGATGGAAGATCCAATCCAAGGAGGTCATTAGCCAGCTGTCCTATGCAGATGAGCATTCCCTGGGGCTCCCTCCCTGGTTGCTCCTGAAACCACTGGAGACTGAGCTTCTAGTTCATCCCTGCTAGACACTTAGCTTTGAGAGCTCAGCAGCTCTGGCCAGGCCCTGTTGTTTGGCTCTCTGTCTCATCTATTACCACTCCTTCCTGACCTCCTCTCTACTGCAGCCCCTCCCATGCATCCAGCCCACCCCCAGACACACCCAGCAGCCCATCTGGCTCTGCTCCCTGGACTTTCAAGGCCTCCTACCTTGGGGCATGCACTTCCCACACTCTGCTCCTCAAACCTCAAGTTTGTGAAACTTCCCCTGCTACTTTGCCCGAGATATCTTTCTTGCAAAGGCCTCAGCCTGTACCTTGATGATCCTTGTAAGAACATTCCTTCCCTTAGGCTGTGGGTTCTGAGAGGGTTGGAATCCCATCTCTTTCATCTGCTCAGGTCTGATGGCAGAGTCATGTTGACTGTGTGTCCCATTGGCTCCCTGACTCCCTTGCCTGTTCTGCCTGTGGGGGTGGCTGACTTGAAGAGGCTGGAGTTCAGTTTCTTCTGGTCCTTGCTGATACCTTCTGTCCTCTGTAGACACATCGGCTTGGTTTCTGTCCCTCAGTCACATCAATCTCCCTTCTGTGATCTCTGCCCTTGCTGTCTGCTGTGCTGGGAACGCCCTTCCCTGGGATGCCTCTTATGATTCAGGCCTCAGTGTACATGGCACTTCTTTAGAGAACTTCCTTTGATGCTAAAACGCTCTAATGTTCTTCTCCCTCCATCAGAAATTATCTTATGTAAGTATTTGTTGTTGTTATTAAGTGCCGTCGAGTCGTCTCTGACTCATAACGACCCCTGCTTGGGTTTCCAAGGCAGTATCACTGCAGAAGTAGATTGCCCAATCTTCCTTCTGAGGAGTGGCTGATGGATTTGAACCACCAACTTTCTGGTTAGCAATCAAGTGCCTTAGGCACTATGCCACCAGAGCTGGGTCCTACCTGCACTTCAGGCCATAAGGTTCATGAGAATAGGAGCTTGTCCATCTTGTTCACCCTATACACACAGGGCAGCCACAGGGTTGATCCATAGTAGGTTTCTATATGTATTTGTTGAAGGAACAAATAAACAAGTCAATGAAGAAATATACCAACATATAATTTAACCTGTGAACAGTCTCAAGACACATAGGAAAGGAAAGAACAGGATCCAGCAAGGCAAGGTAGCAGGGCAGATCAGGGCAAGGGCATGGTAAAGGAAGTCAGGGCAAGCCAGGGAGGCCAGGGAGGGCAAGGACAGGGCAGGCAGGGCAAGGGAAGAAGAACGGCAAGATCAGAGCATGTCAAGGGAGGCAGGACAGAGCAGAATAAAGTCAGGCAGGGCAGGGCAGTCAGGGAAGGGCTAGGGCATGGGAGGACAGCCAGGGCAAGGATAGGACAGAGCAAGACCAGGGCAAGGCCAAGGCAGGTAGGGCAAGGGCAGGACAGACATTACTGCCTCCAGTAACAGATGAGACACCACAGTCAAAGAGAGCCCACTGAGAGGGAGTGAGAGCCTGGAGCTAAGGACAATGTTGTCCTCACCCTGGGCTGTTTCCCAGGTACTCACTAGCTACCTCTGCCCCATCAGAGTAAGCCCCTTGGGCATCCAGAAGGTGGTGTCTTCTCCCTGTCCTACCATGGCTCCTATAGGGACAGTGTTAACCTTACTCTCTGGTGCTAACTCAGCATTCAGCCAGTCTGCCCTCCAGGAGCGATGATACATCCTTTCATTTCTGCACAATGGCTGGAGAGCACCTTCCACCAATCCCAGCGTGAAGCACAGCGCTGGGCACAAACACAAGTGAGCCCAGGATCCTGCCCCTTATGGTAGAAATTGCTACACACATGTCCAGTCTAGAGTTCATCAGGAAGAGAACAGCCAGTTCCCCACTTCTCATATATATATATATATAATACATACATACACACGCATACAGATACCCTGCTTCTGAGAAAACAGCAGGGTATTATACATGGACCGCATTTCAAAACAAATTTGGTGTGAAAATACTAAGTGAACCCAGATGACATTTTCAGAGTGGCTATTTATTTTAGAACAAAATTCATTCAAGGATTGATAAAAGCTCTAGGCTGATTATGAAGGTTCTTCCCTCCCTCCCCCGCTTCTTCTTTCTCATCTCTCAGCATTTCTCACTCCTTCCTCCCTCTTTCCTTCCCTCCCTCCCTCTCTTTCCTTCTTTGTCCTTTTCTAATATGGTGAATACACAATATGTTCCTCCTTACTCTATGCCAAAGGCTTCTGATTTTGAATTTTTAACCTTGGGATTGAACTCAATCTCTCATCAGTGTTAAAACCCCTCAGCATACCTCTATTGCTGCTGAAGGCAATGATCCTAATCTCCAAAGTACTCCGCAATTTTCAATAAGCTTGCTCCTGGCTGGGTCTTGTTCAGATCTTGTTCAAATCTGATTTGGACAATTCCAGGGTCCCTTTAGATCTGAAGGAGGCAGGCTGAGTCTTAGGGGCCAGCATGTTTACATGGACACATGGGGAATTTACATCACAGTGGGCAAACTGGAGCGCTGTATCCAGGACTCTGTTTGGCCTAGACTTTGTTCCTTTTGTAATTCCAAGATTTAGAAGTATAGCTTTCCCATTTTTAAAACCATCAAGACTTATAGTTATCTTGAAAAAATTAGGAGATTGGGCCACACTGGGCCTATAGCTTTTCAACCAGAGCTGAGCAGTGACCCCTCTGCAGAGGGTTTCCAGGTCTGGCTTCTGCAGACCCCACCTGGCCTGCTTCACATGATGGGCATCTGCGTTTTTGGTCCCCGGTTTCCATTAAACATACTTCCTTCTTCCTCAAATACCCCGATCAGAGGCTAATTCCCTAAATGACACCACTAGGGAGATGCAGGAGTGTGGACTGCACTGAGTTACACTATCCGAGAGGGTGACACCAAAACGAACATTTACAAACTGTTTGTACAGTGTTTCAGCAGAAATTTATTATTTTTTATGAAAATATTCCTATAGTTAGTTATAACAATAAAAACATTTTTCATAAACACAATTTACAGGTATCAGTATAGCTACAAGGCTAAAATTATGCTAATTTACTTCTTGAACCTTCTAATGTGTTTGGCCAGAGTGTCATTATTTCTCAATCACAATGATGCTTCAAATCATGTGGTTTCATCTGCACACACCACAGGCACACACCATTATTTTTGTTGCTGCTGGTATTTTTATAGTCACTAATTTTGTCAAATTTTCTGGTGTTTCAGCTACTATATTGTGGTAATAATTATTTGTGAACCTATATCAATATTTTTTTTGAGAATGAAGTAGTAATTAAGAGAAAAGGAGAAAAATCAAACAGGCATCTGTTTAGTTATCTGTTGTAATTAGTTTAGTTATCTGTTGTAATTAGTTTAGTTATCTGTTGTTAGTTATCTGTTTAGTTATCTGTTGTTAGTTATCTGTTTAGTTATCTGTTGTAATTAGTTTAGTTTAGTTTAGTTATCTGTTGTAATTCAATGTAGAAAGATTTTACAAAACTATTTTGTTGTTAGTATTCATACAATCTACGAAATGTTACATTTAAGCAATTTACAACTATATTTATCACATATTATTCTATAATTAAAATTGATAATAAACATTACTAAGAATTAAATAAACCATCGATTGCCAGAAGTACTAACAAATCTGTCTTAGAAGAGATGCACCCAGAATCTTCTTAGAATTGAGGATGATGAGACTTCATCTCACATAGCTTGGACATGTTAATCAGGAAGGTAGTCCCTGGAGAAAGACATCATGCTTGGTAAAGTAGTTGTTGTTGTTGTTATGTGCCGTTGAGTCAGACCCGACTCATAGCGACCCCTCCTTGGGTTGCCGAGGCAGTATCTCTACGGAAGTAGATTGCCCAACCCTCCTTCTGAGGAGTGGCTGGTGGTAAAGTAGAGGGTCAGCAAAAAAGAGAAAGACTTCAACAATATGGACTGACACCGTGGCTGCAATAAGGTGGCGCTGGACCACTCAATGTTTTGTTCTGTAGACAGTGGGGTCACTAAGAGTCAGAACCAACTTGATGATACTTAACCACAAACAAGGAGGAGATACATTTTGTGGAGGGCGACAGCATGAGTTACCTCTCTGAGTGACACCAACCCTAGTGACGACACTGCATCCCCTACAACCCAGCAGCTTTGAAACATGGTCAAGCTTCCTGTATGAGCACATTTATTTGAAGATTTATGTTTTATTTTGAAAAAGCTGTGTTTTGTATTTTACTATATAATATGCTTTTTATTTTTTCCTTTTTTTTCCCTAAAACATGGAATCAATGTGTTTTTCCAAGAACACCGGCCAAAGTGTCATGAGGCATGAAGTCTCAGGCAGCATTGTGCTGGGTGCAAGCCCTGTGTTTGAGAAACTCAAGACTCAATACTGTTCATCAGCCTTTGCTTCTTTTCTGAATCTTCCAAGTTATTAATTTATTGCCACTTTTTATAATCAGACATTAAACACTCTGCTTTCAAACAGCCTTAATTTCTGGGGGTGGTCAGGCACTGGAGGCACAAGTCCCTTGGGGCTTGCCCACGTGTTTGTGCAGAGAAGAGGTCATGCCCTGTGCCCACACGTGGCCTGGCTGGCCCATGGCAGGAACTCCTGGGCACCCCACACTGGGGTTGTACAGGGCTGCCCTAGGAAACTTTTGCGGTTATGGCTTATGAAGGGTTCTGGAGAGTTCAGACACAAATCGATAGGATGCATTACAAGAGAGTGTGAGCTAACAAAGGTGCTGGTGGGTCATGCATCTTAAAACTGTTTCTTGGGGACTTTAATTGTCGGGATGTTCAGGAGAAGAATATGACCTTACGGGGCATTTTCCAGAATAGAATAGTCTATATATTAAAAGGCAGCAAATGATTCATAACTGGTTAGCGGCTGGGCCTATGGGTCCATGTTTCCCTTGTGAATTTTTTTTTCTGCATTGCAAACTCTTACATTAAATTGTGATAAATGAAGAGTGGGGGCTACTCATACAAATCAATGACTCTAGTGTGTGTGTCATTAGCCTGAGAGATGCAGGCAGCGGTCAGTCCCATAAATCATGTGATGATCTGCTGTCTGCAACACGATGCAAGCAAGCAGGCGCATTAGGGAGGTTAAGGAATGAAATTAATCTGTGCATTTTCCTCTCCCCCCTTCCTCCTTCCCATCACCTGGTCATAGGGAAAGAATTAAAATCACATGACCCGAACTAAACCAGCTCCAGAAGAGTAAATTGGTTAAGTTTGACTTCACCTTTCAACTTTGAGTTAATTATGTATTAGGGGATTAATTTATTCACAGGCACTGGGAAGAGAAATGGAGAATAGGAGAAACCTGCCAGGGCCTCTCATCCAAGTGCCAAGGTTATTAATTGCTCTGGCTGTGCCAAAGGCTACCTGGGCAGACCATAGGGCGGGGGCTGCTGGGTCCTGCCTTTATCTGTTTGGTTCCATCCTGCTCTGGGCCTGGAGCTGCATAGTTGGCCAGCCCAGGGAGACAATGCTATTCATTTGGGTTTCCGAAAAGGCTTTGGCTTACACTACCTGACCATGTAAAGGAGGGATGTCTACAGGGTTGGGTGCAGAAACATCTTAGAATCCTACATTAGGAGGATCCATTACATGCAGTCAAATCCCACTGTAGATGATAACTGATGCCTCTGTGAAGCCACTAGCCTTGGCTTCAACACCTTCCAATGAGGGAACCCACAAACCCCCAAATCTGTCCTTTTCACTTTGTACGAACATGATTTGGACAACTCAGTGGTCCCTGGTTCTCCCTACTGAGATCATACAGAATATGTCTCCTCTTAAACATGACTTTCAGACACTTGAAGACAGTGGTCCTTTTCTCCCCAAATGTCCACATAGTGCCTCTGGAGCAGTTTCATTTCCAGGCCTCTCACAATTATGGGCTTCTTTCTTCTTCTT
>NW_006921596.1:679747-680790 GCF_000298275.1 Orycteropus afer afer | reverse complement strand
GACCCTTTAATCGAAAGAACTCGAAACACCCAATATCAATGGTAACATTAATGCTTTGTGTGTGCATAGCACTTCTTAGCTTAAAGAATGATTTCTCATGCTTATATGACATTGTTTAATCTTTAAAACAGTTTGTGAGCTGCATCTGCTGATTCTCACTTGATTTTGAAGGAAAATCAAGTTCCAGGAGTTTGAAGCACTTGCCCAAACTCGGGTGCCCAGGAATGAACTCTCTTGCCAGTTGCCTAGTGAAAAATGAGTGGGGCTGTCTCCAGGGTTCCCTCAGGGCTCCTCCCATTGAAACCCACTGGTGGAAAGTTCTCAGAGTCTCAGTGCCCATGTCCATATCTGGAGATCTGATGTAGCCCAGGACCTGTGCTCTGTTCTCCACACAAAGTTATAATAATAATAATAATAATAAGTTGAGTCAGCATCTAAAAATTGGAGGATTTCATATCAAGTGAGGATTTGCTTCTCTTGGAATATGGCCATTTGGCTGACATTCCACTGTGGTTGTGGGGGGCTGGTGATGAGCAGCACTCCTGCTCAGAGAGGCATGAGCTCTGCAGAGTTAATGGCACTCATCCCAGGCCCTATAAGACATCAAGAGAGTGACCCCAGTAACGCCTTGCTCTCACTGTCAATGACCCAGTGACCCACCTCTGACCCTCACATGTAGGCCACCGATTCCTCTCCATAGCCCAGTCTCATTACTTCCTCTTCCTGAGATGCTTGCCCAACCCTGTCATACACACCCACTTTCCCCTTGTCTGTCTGAGTCCTTCTTGGCTTTCAAGTCCATCTCAGGCCAATTCACCAGTACCTTCTATTGGCCTTCTTTGGCTTCTTCCTTCCTAACCTCAAACAGGATTTCTTAGCTGGTTAATGCAGGTTAGAAAGTGTGGGCCAGAAAAACCCTACATATATTTGAATGCAACCTTATTGCCCCTGGTCTGCCCATGCCACTGACCCCACATCCAGACCTTCTCCAGGTCTCATGCCACTTCTCTGATTGCATTATTATCTGAAGGCTCTCCTTGCTT
>NW_006921596.1:671506-679448 GCF_000298275.1 Orycteropus afer afer | reverse complement strand
ACAACATATTACAGGAATTAAGAGCCCTCTGTGGAGGGCTGCCTGAGTGATATTTTTAAGGTCTCTGCACACCACTCCTGATCCCATTCCATTTTTTCTTTTTCCAGGAGTAGCCATTGTTACAACTTTTTTGTGGCACATTCTTCCAATTCATGTTTATTAGCACATACACACACATTCTTAAGTCACATATGTTATATATCTTTAAATCTACATATAGCTATCTTGCTATTTTCCATCGCCACAGCATTTTTGACATCTTATCCATGCTCTAGGGAGCTCTGGTGGCATAGTGCCTACGGCATTTGACTACTAACCAGAGGTCTGGTGGTTTAAACTCACCAGCCACTCCTCGGAAGGAAGGTTGGGCAATCTACTTCCGTAGTGATACCACCTCAGAAACCTAAGTAGGCGTCGCTATGAGTTGGATCTGACTCAATGGTAGTGAGGTTTTTTTTCTTTTTCTTTTTTCCCTCAATCCATGCTACAGAAGTCTCTGAGTGGTGCTAACAGTTACTGTCTCAGCTGCTAATCAAAAGGTTGGTGATTAGAGTCCACCCAGAGGCAACCTGGAAGAAAAGCTTGGCGACCTACTTGTGAAAAATCAGTCAATGAAAACCTTGTGGAGCACAGTTCTACTCTGACACACTTGGGGTTGCCATAAGTAAAAACTGACTCAATGACAAGTGGTTTATCCATGCCACATCTGTAAAACCAAGTTGGTTGAATGATGTTCCATGGTGGAAGATGCACATTGTCTTTCCTTCCTCTTTTTTGATGAACATTTCCATTGTTTCTGATTTTTCACGCTTATCAACTATGAAGCTCATATAACCCTGTGCATCTCTTCTGGACTCACTGGTGACTTTTGTTCTGGAGTGTTATTTTTTCTCTTAATGTGTTATGGGTCCCTCTCACTGGTTGGAGAGAGGGACTGAGACCTTCTGGGGCTCTCAGGGACCATGTGTGAATGTGCCCAGAAAAGCCTCCAACCAGTCCCCCAGGATTTTTCCTGGAATATGCAGATGTATCTTCCCATAGCTCCCTACAGAGGTTGACACAGACTGGGCACAGTTCTCCTCAGCCAGCCAGGGCTGTATGTGCAAGTCCCAGGGAGCCAGCCCGAGTCCTGCATGTCCCAGGCCCATTAAACCTCTCACTTTGTATTTTCTAATTCCTTTAAGAATTCCCAACCCTGTCTCCTTGGATAGAAATAAAATAAATGTAATATCTATTGCTATCGCTTAAACACAAATTATAGTATTTTTTATTAAATACTCTGTTGTCAAATGCTTGACATTCCTCATAATAGATAAAAAAGCAACTAAAACTAGTTATTTTCTGTTACCTTAGAGGCTTGCAACGCAGTTTGTATTGTATTTACTTGTTATGTTCTGCTTGTCGCATTTCATTATAAGCACGTGAATTATTTTCCCTATTAAATTAAAATGCAATCTGCCCTCCCCCAGCTATTCTTGAGCTTTTAGAAAGGGTGAAGATAAAGGATGATGGGAGAGCTGGAGAAGCCACCTGGTGATTAAGGTTACAGGCCCTCAGCCAAGGCACCATCCTATCCTGGCATTGGCCAGGTCAGCCCCCATGCTTGGAGATGAGGTCAAGGGAACCATCCCCAGTGACTTGTGGCTGTGGAGAATAGTCATTTGTACCACAATTCTGGCTTTATGCTCGTCAAAGCTCTATTCCATGTACTCTCTGTTGTCATCTTCATAGTAGTCCTGTAAGTCAGGCAGTCTGAGTCTACTGTATCTATTTTACAGATGAGGAAATGAGGTCCCGAAAAAGGGTCTTTCAAGTTGAGGTCAAGTTGAGGCTGGTGCCCTGCATCCCACTGCCACCACTTTGATGCCCACTATTACCATTAACACCTCCACTCTCACCACCCCAACGATACTACCACCACTTCCACCCCCATCTACACAACCACCTCCAACACCATCTCCACTGCCATCACCTCCACCACTTCTAACTCTACATTCACTACAACCACCTCCACTGTCACCTTCATAGCCACCTATACCACAACAGCCACTACCATTTCCACCTCCACCACAGCCATACTATCTCTTTCACTAACTCCATTGCTGTCTCCGTAGCTGCTCCCTCCATTGTCACCTCCACCATTTCTATCACCACTTCACCATCATCTCTACTGCCACCACCTCCATGACCACATACACCACCACCTCCACTCCCACTTCCACTGCCACAACCAACACCTCCACTGCTATACATTCACACGAATTAGGGGCACCAGACACTCAGCTAATCATTGCATGTGCAATGTATTATTTGAATAGTTCTTTCAATTAGTGGTAATATTATTCCTCTTTAACAGATTAAGAATTACAGTTCATAGAGGATAAAGGACTCTCTCATGTGCAAGACTAGGACCTCTAGTCAGGTTCGTCTGACTTTGGAGCCTAGTCCAGAGGTACTAAGGGTATTCATCTTAAACTCTTTGTGGTCACAGTCCCCTTTGAGAATTTCATGAAAGCTATGATCCTTCTCCATGAGGGGGGATATGCATAATTTCAAGGGCTTCTCCATCTTGTTTTAGCCCGTCAATGGGTCCCATTCAGGTCCATGTGTTCCAGGTTAGGAATCCCTTGTTAGAGTTTGGAATCATCCCTTTTGTTGTTTTCCCAGGTCAAATTAACTGAAAGTTGCTAAAATGCTATGCATTCTTCACCTGCTCTTTTCTTCATAAATTCTTTATGGCAGCTGAAAATCATGACTTGAGTTTGAAATGGATTTGAATGGACCTGGTTTTCTTTAAGCCCAGGTAGGCTTGAATGGTAATGAGCCTACGTATCCCCCTTCAGTTATTCCTGCTTTCTCCACTACTTGCATCCCTCCACCACCATGGCATTTCTTTGGAAGGAGAGGTAACTCTTTCAAGTCACTTTCATGCCTCTCAGGTTATTCTGTTATGGGCCCATACAGGTGAAGCACCCAGCACAAATTCACAAAGGTTCTGTTTGCTCATCTGTAAAATCAGAAGAACACTTTGAAAGTATGCCCATATAAATGATAGGGTTTTGACCCCTTTATAAGTAAGGACTTCATATGTTTATATTTCCCCTCTACCAACATTTTTTGCTGTGGGCCTCTGGTCTGACCTGTTTTTGCTGTTTAATCTTACAGAAAACATTCTCAGGATTCCTGCTATCTTGATGTGTCTTTCAGCACCAGCCACTCCATCATTGAAGAGTTGTAGTAACATAGCACCTCTCATCTAAGGCTCGTTTCCATAATACAAATGCTTTCCAGAGCTGTGCTGATAACATGCAGCAGTACAGGGAGAAAGAGAGCTGATAAGGCCACGGGGACATGAGAAAAGTATGCCTCTTAAACACAAAAGCCTCTTTACCCTGGAACAAAATCAAAGCAGTAGAAAAAGTCTACAGGTATCCACGGTGGGGGGAGATAAAAGAGAAAGTACCTTGAAATAAGTTGGATGAAAATGAGAAAGGTAAATTGCAGGAACTTTGTTGGAGTCCCACAATTGCCACCAAGGCCGTGGCGATGGAAGCGTCTTCTTAAATGGGCAATGGATGGGAAGGCAAGCACAGAATCAAGGGGAAGGAGGCATCAGACCAGTCTTTGGAATTGACAGACTTAAAATTTTACATCCTTCTTGTTCATCTTGATATATTGTTACTCTTAGTTTTGTTTACTTCTTTTGTGAGCTTTCCTCATCACCACCCGTCAAATATCCTACAACCCTTGAATGGCAATTACAGTCTGCCAGAGATGAAAATAATCAGAACTTATCATGGAAAAAGAGATAATGAAGCTGGGAGGAAGAGAGGAGGATGGAAGAAAGACAAGAGTAGACAGAAGAACATGGAGAAAGTGAAAAATAGAGATAGATGAAGAGAAGAGAGCAGGAAATAGGGAAGGCATTAGAACCAAAACACAGCAGACACTGTGCTCCATTACAATCAGTGGAATAGAATGCTCAGAAAATTTTCTGGACTGTTGGAACCACAACTACATATTCCAGAAATTCACATCATATCCTCTTCATCACTATTATTCATCTCAGTCCCAGGTTTTCAGCCTGATAAGCCATTATTGCATTCCTTGAATCCAGAATCCTTACAGTATTTTGGTGAAGCATCTTTGTCATCCAGGTAGGTGTTCCACATACCATTTCTGCTTCAACTCCTCATCTGTCTCCCATGTCTTCTCTTTTAGTTCAGAAAGCTGGTTGGCTGCTCCTCCATCACCATGAGGGAGCTCAGTCCAGCTCATGCTCTACTTCCCATACAAGAAACCTCACTTGGCCTATAAAGTCTCTCAGACAGAGTACAGGGCTTCCCAGAGTCCAAGGGGTTACTGAAATGGAAACAGCCCTCCTCATAGGTGGCCTTTTCTTCTCAAAGCCAGTCTAGCATTCCCCTGAGATGTGACACTCTCTTGGAGCATATATTGATGCAGATGAAGGTCGCTACATGAATCAATAAATCATAAGTCCACTTGGACAGCACTTAGATAGGTAAATGCATGTGTGTTATTCACTCAGCTAACCTTCCTAAAAAAGATAATACACTCAATATCTCACTGTGCTGACATATTTCAACTAAATTGATAATGGGTCAGGATTGAACAAAGCTTCAAGAGTGAATTACCTTTTAGCCATCCCTTCAAGTTTAGGGTTGCAGTCACCAAAAAAATCAATGTCAAAGGATTCTTGTTGTCTCAGGCAATACCTACAGTGACTCCTAATGAAATAAACTATTGAAGCCTTTTAATCAAAGCACCTGCCTAAAAGGAGGAAGCCATCCAGGAGGAGGCTGGGGCTCTGGGGACCTATTTTCTCTTCACTGGTCAACGCATGAGTGATTCTTTAATTGTAATAATGATATGCTTACCCTGGACTTAGACACTTGGGCAGGGGGAGGCATGAATTCTCTGGGGCATAAGGTTGGCATGACCTCAGCTGGGGCTACACAGATCCCTGAGCAGAGCTGCATCACAGAGGCCTAACAAGTGTCTCCAGGTTAGTGGCCTGCTTTACCCCCAGACATATGATACAGTTCTGTTGAAAGAAAGCCCAGCCATAAATGAGGTCCTGTTCTATATCTGAACTCCAGGATCAGTGTTGCAAAAATAGGAGCTGGCTGAAAATGCAACTGCTAACGGACTTCTTCTTCCCCTCCACATGCTCGTCCCTTCTCTCCTATGCACATCCCTCTAAAAAAATAGTTAACATAGCTTTAAATATATTTTCCTTTAAATACAAGGACTCTCAAGAAAGTTCAGAAAGATGAAAATTGATCTAGATGCTATCCCCAAAAGTTTCCTCTTGTTTGTCCACTCATCCACTCTGGGATTCATTTGCGATTTACCTCTCCAGCTGTCATTCCACTTTCTTTGGGGATCATCCCTGATTTTCTTTGGAAATTCATCTTTCTCAGAGGCACAGTGTCTAGGACTATACTAGTCTGCACAGCCAATTCCCTAACCAAATTCATCCTTCCTACCAGAGGGACACTCAGGACATTTGTAGTAACTCCAGACAAAGGCCTGGATCTTTCTTTTCAAGCAAACTTGACCCTGGAGGATGTGCTGATCACCACAGGCAAAGCCCTTCAGAAAATGCAACAAACACAAATGAAGTTGAACCAAGAAGTCAAGATGGTAACTGGGACTTCCGGTAAGATGGCAGAATAGGCAGACAAGCTCCACAGACCCTCTTCAACAAAAAAAGATAAACCAATTGACAGAGATACAGAAGATAATCCTAGAGCCCTGAGCTTTGAAAAGAAGGATACAAAAGGGTATTAGACACCAAGAAGTGGAAAAACCTGAATGAAAACAGTGAGTACGGAGATGGTCAAAGCAGTGGACTGTCAGCTACTCTGATGGGACCAACAGCTTGAATATTTCCAAGTGGTTTTGGGACCTGAGAATTGCCCTGGTCACAAAGGGTTACAGAGGTGACTGCACTGGTGGCCTATGACTAGGAAGGGAAACAGCAAGGAGGGAGACAATCTGAGCTGTGGATTTTTAGCTATCCAGAGGGAACAGCCATTTAGATTGTTTATAAACAGTAGCCATTTTGGATATTTAAAGTGACCAATGGTGCAACCATTTTGAATGTTCACAAGTGGTGGTAATTTTGGATATTTAAAGTGACCAAGGGTGAAGCAATTTCAAATCTCTACAAGTGGCAGCCATTTTTTATTTTAAAGTGACGGCATTCTCATTTGAATTCCAGGGACCTAAGAATAGGCTCTGTTTTCCAAGGATGGTAGGGACATACGGGTGACTGACAATGGGAAAGGAGACAGGTGGTGAGTGCATAAACTCACTACTATTGAGTCAGATCCAACTCATAGTGACCTCTCCTTGGGTTTCCAAGGCAGTATCACTATGCAAGTAGATTTCCCAACCTTCCTTCTGAGGAGTTGCTGGTGAGTTTGAACTGCCAGACCTCTGGTTAGCAGTGAAATGCCTTAGGCACTATGCCACCAGAGCTCCAGTGAGTGTATAAGTGCTGCGAACTAGTGAATAGAGGAGCATAACACAGTACCCTGCTTACATAGATAACATATAAAGAAAACAAAAATTGTGGGCAAGTCACTTCAACATACAATTACTAATTAAATTGTTGTTGTTGTTGTTATGTGCTGTCGAGTCAGCCCTGACTCATAGCGACCCCTCCTTGGGTTTCCGAGGCAGTATCACTACGGAAGTAGGATTGCCCAACCTTCCTTCCGAGGAGTGGCTGGTTAAATAGAAACACAAAAATGTCACAGTGCCTCAGAGACAACAGAGTATCACAGTCCACAAAAAGGAACAAGGTAAAGCAGGAGAAACAAGGGACCAGGATAAAGACCCAAAACAAATCCCTGAGGAAGATGCAGCATTGGAACTCCCTGATAAGGAATTCAAAAGAATTATATTTAGGTACCTTCAATGAATTGAGAGACAGACCAAGGAAAACACTGACAAAATTGAGGAAAAGACAGAGAAAACCCTAGAACAATTTCTAAAGACAATACAAGAACAAAATGACAAAATCAATGAAAAATTAGAAATGATACAATCTACAGACAGAATTTCAGAAGATTAATACTAAATTTTCAGAAATAGATAACACACTGAATGGGAAAAGGAGTAGAATTGAATCAATGGAGGACAGAACTAGTGAGATTGAAGACAAATACCTCAACACTTCATTGGAAAAGGATCATTCAGAAAAAAGATCAAAACAAAATGAAGAAAGCCTAAGGATCATGTGGTATACCATCAAAAGGAATAATCTACATGTAATCAGAATTTCAGAACAGGAATAGAAAAATAAAACCACAGAGAAAATTGTCAAAGATTTGTTGGAAGAGAATCTCCCTGGTATGATGAAAGATGAGAATATATCCATTCAGGAAGTCCAACAAAACCCAAACAGAATAGACTCCAAGAGAAAATCACCAAGACATATCATCATCAAACTCACCAAAACTAAAGACAAACAAAGAATCCTGAAAGCAGTGTGGGAAAAATGACAAGTTACCTACAAGAGGCAACCAATAAGACTAAGCTGAGATTTCTCAGCAGAAACCATACACATGAGAAGACAATGAGATGGTATATATAAAACCCTGAAAGAGAAAAATTTTCAGCCAACAATTATATACCCAGCAAAATTGTCCATCAAATATGATGGTAAAATCAGGACATTTCCAGATATGCAGAAATTAAAGGAATTTGTTGAAACCAGAACAACGATACAAGAGGTGCTAAAGCGAGTCCTTTGGACAGAAAACCAATAAGAGCAAACCACAACTGACCATTAACACACATGATGACATAACCCAGAAACCAACCCAGTTATAGAAGTATCCAAAGTAAATAAGCCTACAATACTGTAAACAGGGAACCAGAGACATTAATTGACAAATGAGGACAACTA
>NW_006921596.1:648000-669861 GCF_000298275.1 Orycteropus afer afer | reverse complement strand
AAAAAAAAAAAAAAAAAAAAAAGAAGTGCCTTTTAAAGAGCCCTAGGAAAGAGTGCAAACAGTGAAGCACTTGACTACTATCTGAAAAGTTGGTGGTTCAAACCCACCCAGACATCCCTTGGAAGACAAATCTGGTGATCTGCCTGTAGAAGGACACAGCTTGAAAACCCTAAGGAGCAACTGTTCATCCATGGAATTGCCATAGTAGGAATTGACTTAATGGTAATCAACAACCATAACATCAAAGGAGTGAGTGGCACAGATGGGAAAGGATTCTTTTTTTTTTTTGGAAACTATATAAGAGAGCTACCTGTGTAGCTGGTCATGCTCAGAGGTACATAGTCTCTCAAAGCTCCATCTTTTCTGATGCATTATAATGTATAATACAGAGACAAACTTCTGCTATGATAGCTTTGCTGAAGTCCCAGTGCACCCAGGACAGCCAAGGATGAGTTTTCCAGGAGCCAACCCCCCCCCCCATTCTTCCCCAGAGAGGGCCTTCTGGTCTCTAGAGTAGATCCAGTCATATTCTGGATAATTGAATCAACAGAGATGACAAATAAACTAATTGGAAACAGGCAAGACAGTAAGTTGGAAGGAGCCAAAGTCAAGCCAATAATATCCTAATGCTCCCTTTCCTTGGGTCTGTGTAGATGTTGCCTTGTTGTATAAGCACTTGGATCACAGTAACCCCCACCCTTGGCTATCTAATTCAGGGCCAGTGCCAACAGGGCCATTTAGTGCAATGATGTTACAGCCACAGACCACATGCCTTCCCACTGTTTTCTGCAAGATCCCTGAGCAGGAAGCTGGTGGAGCACCCACCGCCCTTTGTCTACCACAGTGATGAATGGTTGTTGACACGACTAAACAAAGGTATTATTAGTAGATTACATCTGAGAGGCTGGACTCATGCAGAAAGAGGGCAACAAGAGCTCTGGGCCTTGCTCAGCTCCCAATTACTCCACAAAAGCCTAAACCACCAGGTCAGGGATAAAAGTGAATAAATGTTTCTAAATTCTTATCTTAAACACACTTAAGCTTAAAGCTATTTAACTGGGGCTTTAAAAGCATGTGAGCTTGGTGGAGCCCAGCTACCTGCCTCATTCTCTTGCTCTTATTTTTGCTTTTATCCTTTTAGTCTTGAAGAAGCCTAATTAGAAGCTTGAACAGGGCTCTCTCTCCCTGCCCTTAAATCAGTAATTGGCTTCAGTGCAGAGACTGTCAGGAAATTAACACATCACAACATGACAGCTGTTAATTTTTTCTCCTTATTTGTCATATGAATCACCGCTGATTTGCCGGAGTGCATAACAAATTAGTGGGCTGTAATCAGTGGCCTCTCTTCTGTGAGCAGCACCTTCTCCTTTTTTTTTCCCCTCTCCCCCCCCACTCTTTTTCTCTCTCCTTCTAAAGTCCATTACTTCACTGCTGCGGCAGAGACTGTTCTTAGGTGTGTCATTGTCAATAAATCAGAATAAGCAAATGCTAAAAGCGCAAGAAGCTCTTTAAACTTTGATGAAGGCTTTTAGTTACATTTTTAAACTTACACTCATAACTGCATTTTTTTTTTTTTTTAATTGTCACTCCCTGGTAGTGATAGACTGTCAGGTTTCCAGTCATTTCCTCATCCGACGTGTCAGGGAAGGTGGAACTCTAAGTGTCATTTGTTCAAGTTCTGGCTGAAGGAGAAGGAGGTGGAGGAGGTGTTAAGGAAGGAATGGGTGGGGTGGGGGGTGAAGGGAGGGATCAGAGATTCAGACTAAAGGTCTTTCCTTTCTGAGTTAAGGATTTGGGAAGAGAGACAAATGGGAGGTGAAGAGACAGGGCAGAAGGAAATAGATTCTAGGACCTCAGTTCCCCCAACCCTTCTAACTTGACTCATCATCCCTTGAAAAAAGGCATGAGTCTTTGTTTGAATGTCTTTGTAATGGCAGCTGAGACTATCAAGCTGGGTCATGGGTTCTGGGACTTTATTTCTCACTCAGCCAAGCAGAAATACTTTGGTGGGTCTTAAAGCTAACATTCACAGTCCCCAGGAGAAAATACAGGAAGGTGATAGCTAAGAGGTGGTCCCACAGTTTGGGATTCAGATCCAGGCTCTGAGATTTGCCATGCAAACCTGTGGGAGAGAACTGAGAAAGGGGTTCTCCCTTCTCAGCCTGCACCTTTCTGGACTGAGGAGTCATCCTGCCCACCTAGGTCCAGGGAAGTGTTGGTAGGGGAGAATCACAGGGAAGGCACAGCCTCTGAGGGGCTTTTTCTAGCATATTCTTTGGATTTGTAGACTGATGTTGAATCTAAAGGTGAGAGAATGTCAGGGAAAAACCTCTCCTTTCCTTTCTTCTCTCATCCATCCATCCACCCACCCACCTACCCACTGATCCATCTATCCACCCATCTATCTACACATCCATTCATCAACTCAGGATGCTTCGCATATAGAAGGGAAATCTTCAGTCTCCACAAGAAAGTTGTGACTCCAACACATGAACACAGTGAGACAAAGTGAGGAAGCAGATGTGTATATGGGAGACACTAATCTATCTCAACTAGGATACAAGGCCTTAAAGAAATAAACTTGTTAGACGCAGCCTGCCCTCCAGCTACCCTAGGGTACCACTTTGGATAGGATGTAGAGAAAGAATGAAGTTTTCCTCACTTACTCATTACCATCATTCGGTGGGTTATTCGGAGTTATTCTCTCCACCACGTCACAATGACTCTCAGGCAATCATTTTCCCAAGATTTAGTCCAATGACTTCCTTATGTTGAATTTCAATTCAGCCACTTGAAAACTGGATTTAGTTCAGTTTATCAAGAACTGTGTCATGACTACTCTGCAGCAGACACTGGGTTAGAAACCAAGAATTCAATAAAGTAGGGTTCAGGTCTTTGGAAAGTATGCACTCATTAGAAAACAACAGTGTGGATTTTTAAAATATGTATTTATTTAAATCTCAACACCATGGACATGGAGTACATGTCCTGCCAGTTGTTGTTTCTCTTTCCTGAGGGGCTGAATGCACCATCTTAAGAGACATGAGCGATTCCCTTTGAAAAAGAGGCAAAACCCTGCCATCTAAACGTTAGCCACTTGAATTGACAGGTGTGGTGCAATGAATTACTTGGTATGGCTCTTCTAGCCATGCGTGGTCTTTGTGATTCCCAACAGATTACTGGGTGGAGCTATGTAAATGTGAGGTGTTTGTGGTCCACCTAGGGGATTGGATAGTTTGTTAGTAATGTAAATAAGGTGCATGGCACCCTTGTGGGGGATGGGAATAAGGTATATGGAATCCTAATGTGGGGATTGTTTAGTTTTGTCATTCTGCTAGTCTTAGAATGTGCCCTCTTAGAGGCAGAAGGTGGGAATTTCACTACTATCAAGACAGACAACAGCCAGGCATAGAGTGCATCCTTGGACTTGAGATCTCTGTTCTGCGACAGCAGAGTTGACTGTAGAGAAATGGCAGAGAGATTGTGGCAGTAGAACCAAGAGGCATGAGACAGAGCAGTGGGGCTTGCTGGTCCATGGAGTGAGAAAGCTCAGTGCCTTTGGGTAGAAGGCTTGCTGGAGGAGTGGGGTGCCCCAGGTGCTGCTATTGGTAGAGTTAGAAGAGTTCAGGAACACTTGCCCGAGCACAGCAGAGGTCAGACTGAGAGGCTGAGGCCCAAAGAGAGAAGTGTCTTTGGGCATGGCCAAGGGGAGGCTGTCCTGATTGAAGAATTGTATCCTGAGCATTCCTGACCTTAAAAAGCTCTATACTCACGAGTATTATCTGTAAGTTCGGTGTGACCACTGCAATGAATTATCAAACCCAGCAGAGAAGTGGTTAGTGCTGTGGATGAGACAGTTGGTTTCAGAATTGGTAAAAAGGTTGTGGGTGGTGGCAGTGGTTGTGGCATGTCTGGCCTCATAGGAATCAGGCTTGGGCCATTGGTGTTGATCCTTCTGTCTCTCCCTTGTGAAGTTAGAGGAGGTCAGAGGATGCCACCTCCATGTCCTTTTTGCAATAGGGCCATGAGATCTTGCTTAGGTGGAAGTCACTAAAATCATTTGGAAATGAAATTTTTTTTTTTTTTTTTGCTGGTGATAATTTATATGTATTCACTATGTTTAAGTACAGTTCAATATGCTATATTTTATAAAAATCTCTATGGAGAAAGTTTCTCTTTAGTGTTATTCTGTAGGCTCAAAAAAAAAAAAAGGTTTTTAAGCAAAATACCAATTTTACAATTACTCTGTCAAGTCCTAATTTAAGAAATAAAAATCATTTAACCATTATATGATGTGGAGTGAGTTTCCTTGTAGAGACTTGGATTGACAGTAATGAAGTGCAAACTTCACAGAGCAGCAGTTGTGGGAGTTTTGAAATTTCTTTACAAACCAAGCCTCTGATGGCATTAAAGCATCAGACTGGTATAGATAGGCTCCCACTGGAGGGGAATACGTTGGCCAACCAGAGATTCATGGGCTTTGGGATCCCAAAGCCAATGCTTCTGGAAATGGTGGCGTCTGATTCAGCAAGTGTATCCAACAGTATGTGACAATCCAGTGAACCGATGGATTTCACTGCCTGCTGACTGACTCTCAAAACCAAGAACTCTCTTTCTTCATTCATGTATATGTCTAAGACTCATGCTGACTCCATCCCGTCTCCCTTCCCTTGGCCTTCATTCATCTGGCCTCTCGTTTCTCCTGTCCTTGTTTTATACTGTTCCTGTTATTCTCTGACTTGACCACATCCCTCACAAACTGTTGTATGGAAGCCCTATTCCTTGGTAAACAACATCCCTAAAATGTCTGTTCCATATTTTGTGTCCTTGTTCTGGAGTTGTCGTCTTGGTAATACACTTCAGAGACAAATTTCCTTTGTGGTGGCAACTATTCATTGTTCTAAACCATGTATCTCAAGATCAAAAGTTGGTGACTTCTTCGCTTCCCAAAGCCTTTAGGGGTTCATTTCTCCCCTTGCAAATTTGAGATAGGCACCATCTGGCTGTGTTACCCTCTTGTGTTACTTGGCATTTACTGACCTCCCAGGTAGTCCTTTCATTTATTAAGTACCATTAGAAATGGGTCAGTGTTTTCCCCTACATCCCATACACTTTCATCATTGGAGTGACTTCAGCCTTAACATGAATGATCCATTAACCATCACTGATGCTTCCCAGATGACTGATCCATCTGCTGATCTCCAGAGATGTGTACCTCACCCTACTTCCAGCATCTAGGTGCTCTCCCCTGGAAGCTACAGGTATGCATTCCTTAGCATCCATTCAGGCTATGTCCAAATGTATATATATCTCTGGGCTGAGACATGCAGGTGTCTGAATGCCAAGACTTCAGATCTTTGTTTTAAGGTGGGAGTCCCACTTCTACCAGGCTGCTGCACATGGCATAGAAACTACCTAATCTGTGGCTATTGAGGCCCAGGCCCAAACTCCCAACCCCAGTCTCCCTCAGCTGTCATGACTCAGCAGGACCAGTCCCTGCATCTTGCCTTTTGTGATCCCATAAGGCACAAATGGAAAGGTGTGCACCCCAGGCATAAACTGCAGTTTGGGCTTGGGTGCTCTTGGCCCCTTGGCCTGCACCATCCCCTCCCTGGGCAGGTTATCACAGGTGAGCTGGACTTCCTTGCAGATAGCTTAGCAGAGAAGGTGGGATTGCCAGCAAGGACTTGATAGAGTGCTCACCTGGGGCATCTGCAGCAGGAGTTTCCCAGGCCACCCACTAGGAAGGAGCTGGCTGAGGCATATGCAGAGGGAGCTTCCAGGGCCAGGTACAAATAGCAGTCCCCAGCCAGTGTGACAGGGATCCCATGCTCCATGTACACAGATATTCGTACAACATCCAAATCATATAACATCTTATTTCATAGAACATATCATGGATATTAAGCAATGCATACCTGTACTACTTTCTCACTTGTTAAATGCTAGAAGTATCGCCTTCTCAGACCCAACCATCTGTCTTCTAGCTCTCTTTAATATTTTCTCATTTTATACATTTTCTTCTGTATTACTGATGTTTCTGGACCCTGGATGTCAACACTGTTTCCCTCCCTAGCAATACTTTCTTCCTTCATTTCTTTATCTCTCTTCCATGTTTTTTTTTTCCCCCATTCTCATGTGAATATCTTCCTTGTCATCGTTCCTTTCATTGTCCATACCCTAACCTGGCAAAATTCCACTCATAGATCAATCCATTTCTCCTCTTCTTTACTTCCACCTTGGGTTGGCAAGAGGAAAACAATATTCTTTTGCAAATTGGAAGCCCTGCAAACACAAAGTCTTTACGATCAGCTGAGCCTTCTGTACTGTTCAACACTCCTCCATGTTTTTCCATCTAGCTTTTGTACTAGAATAGGAAATTATTCATATCAACTCTTCCAGAACCTCTGTAAGATTTTCTAGTCTCCTATTCTTCCCCTTCACCCTCATCTTCTTCCTTGTCTCCCATCATTGTTGAAAAGCCATCCCTTCTTGGATTGGAGGTTGATCCTCCTACGACTCTTCTGTTCCACATTTCTTCCACACCTGCTCCTTGAGTATCATGGCTTGATCAATTCACTCATTTCTGTCCTATATTTTCAACATATCCCACTGTCTTTCTCTCTACTCCTTCCTTTAAACATTTAAACATATTTAAATCTATTCCAGTTCAATAAAAATTAAAAGTAATTTGCTACATTAAAGGGAGCTCTGGGAGCTCTGGTAGCATAGTGGCTAAGACACTTGCCTGCTAACCAGAAGGCTGGCGGTTCAAATTCATCAGCCATTGCTTGGAAGGAAGGTTGGGCAATCCTACTTCCATAGTGATACTGCCTCGGAAACCCAAGGAGGGGTCGCTATGAGTCGGGGCCGACTCGACGGCTCATAACAACAACAACAACAACTGGTAGCATAGTGGCTAAGGCACTTGACTGCTAACCAGCAGGCTGGAGGTTCAAACCCACCAGCCACTCCTCGGAAGGAAGATGGGGCAATCTACTTCCATAGTGATACTGCCTCGGAAACCCAAGGAGGGGTCACTATGAGTCGGGTCCGACTTGATGGCACATAACAACAACAACAACAACAGCATTAAAGACTTTTTTAGGAGCTCTCTGGTGGGGTAGTGCCTAAGGCATTTGACTGTTAACAAGAAGGCTGGTGGTTCAAACTCATCAGCAACTGCTCAGAAGGGAGGTTGGGCAATCTACTTCCATAGTGATACCACCTCAGAAATCCAAGGAGGGCTCGCTATAAGTTGGATCCAACTTGAAGGCAGTGAGTTTGTTTTTTTGTTTGTTTTAATGACTTTCTTGCCCTTGCAGCTATAGTTTTGAAAGAGTTGTCTGCACTTGCTTCTCCTATTTCTACACTTTCCATTCACTCCTTAATGAACAACAGTTTGGCTTCTAGTCCGCTCCAACTCATCGAAACTTCTCTCAGTAACATTGCCCTCAACTACATGTCATCAAGCAGATCCTGACTCATAATGACGCTACAGGATAGGGTAGAACTGCCCCATAGGATTTCCAGGGTTGTAAATCTTTACAGGAGCAGACTGCCACATCTTTTTCCCGTGGAGTGGCTGGTAGGTTTGAAATTCTGACTTTCGGTTAGCAGCTGAGTGCTTCACTAGTGCACCACCAGGGCTCCTTTACTAACATTACCTGTATGCTTAAACCCAAGGAATGCTTTTCAATTCTTAGCTAATCTGATTCCTCTGCAAGTATGAGGATATAGCTACTTCTTGAGTTTGACTTCCAATATATCACATTCTCCTGTTTGTTTCTTCCTGCCTTTTTAGTTGTCCCTAGGGTCTCCATTATAGACTTATGTTTCATAATCTTTCTCTGCATTAAATAAGTAATTTCCTTGGGATTACATTGTTTTCTGTTTTTTCACTTTATATACTCTTTAGGCAAGCTTGACTTCTTTTTTGGTTTCAAATATGACTTCCAAATCTACATTTTCTGGATATCTAATCTAACCTTGGATGGGTATCTCCAAGGTTACCTACCTTGCCATCCCTTTCCCCATCCTCATCTACCTTGAATTCTTCATCACTAGATTCCTCTTAGTCATTGTCTAATCAACCACTAAATTCTATTGATTCCCTGATCTGTTCACTTATGCTATTACCACTTCCATGGCCCAACTCCCCACCACCACTTTCTCTCACCTAATAAGTACAACAGCTTCCATCTTGTCAGCCTCTAATATATCTACTATGTCTTCCCTACTGTAGCCAGAATAAGTTTTCTCAATGCAAATCTGATTTTACAGGTCACATGCTTAGATATAGAGCCCCTTCGTCTTTATGGTGTTCAAAGATCATCATGATGAAAACCACTTGTCTATTGAGGGTCATCATGTATCATTCCGTGTTATACTCTGGATCCACTAAAATCATTCAGTTCCTTGAAAGTACCAGTTTTTCTCTGATCTCCAGGCCTTTATCTATACTGTTCCCAAAGACACCTTTCAAGGTATCCCAAGGTTTAAGCTTACACATCATTTCCTCTGTGTAACCCTTTCAATGGTCTGACCCTTCTCTCCCAAAGTCATACCTCAAAGACTAGGGCTAGAGTCTCTTTCCTTGCTTGCACACTAGCCTACAATAGAATTGGTATCACATGGTCTTGCTCGTGTATCTGTTTCCACCTCAGTAGCCATCTGTAGGTAGACAATAAGCTGTATCTGGGCTAGGACCAAGACAGTATAGCTGATGCCCCAGCACTGTGCACAGGGCTTTGCACAAGTAGACTCTCAGGACCTGTTGATCAAATGCCTTAGTAGTCATTGTTCATGATGACTGACCTGAGTAGAGCCTTCCATTTTCTCATCTGAAAGTCAGTTTATCCCTTGGCCTCCAATGTTTGGAACAAAATATAATACTCAACACTTCAGTTTTCATCAAATTTCTAAAATAGCTGAAAGTGTCTCTATATCCCCAAGTAAAAAACTTGAAAGTGCCTAGGGTTTTTTCTCTCTACATGAAGCTAACTGGCTGATGATTTCAATTTCTAAGCAGATGTTTGGCCTTGCATAGATAGACACAGCTGGGCTGTGCCCCAGTGTTCCCACCCCTCACACATTTCTGAACCCACCCTTGGTGTTCTGGAGAAGGCCTCTCAGCTAGGGTTCTTTTTAGGTCAACTATTCTTGAAACCCTAGAGTCCACAGAGAGAAAAACTAAGAAATTATTTCCAGACTGCACCAAAGTGAACTTAGGCTGGATGGAAGGAGAGAGAAAGTCAGTTGTTGGGCAACATCAAAAGTCAGTCTGTGCTGTTAAGGCAAAAATAAACAAAACCAAACAAAAAATGGAACAAGACAAGAATGCTTATTAGCTAGGCTGACCACCCACTTTGCTGAACTCACCATATCACTGGGAGATTCATTCCACCTTAGCCTCTCCCCTCTTTGTTCTCCCCAAGGGCAGACAGGACACAAGGGAGTGGGAAAAGACTAGAAGATTAGGTCTTCTCCTCCCTAGCTGCTCAGAGGAAGTTTTTGCAGCAAATCCTGTGAGAGTTCAGGAGTGGTGGTGTTCCCTGCCTAGACCTCTTGGTTTCCTTTTTGATAGAACAGAATGTTTCTCCTTGAGACCATTTACCCCAATAAGTCTCAAACGGAGGATCAGGGCAGATCAGTATCTATGGGGAAGGGCAACATTCTTCAAAGAGGCGTATTCAGGATGTATTGTCCTTTTATAATTAAAAACAAACTATTGCTTTCTTATTAAACTTTGAGACAGTTAAATCCAATTAAAGCATCTGGCCTAGTGGAAGAGCAAGGAAGATGGAGACCTCACAGTCATTCTTTGGAATAGAGAAGGAGGGACAGCAGAATTTCTTTAATTGTTTACTGAGTTTTCTGTCTCATCTTACCAGAATGTAAGATGAGGGACCTGAACATGCTGATGGTTGAATGAATGAATGAGTAAACATTAGCCCCATGAAGTAGGGACAATGATTATGTTGCCCACCCTTGTGTTCTCAGTGTCTGACATAGGGATGATGGTCACTGTTTCTTTTAATTATTTATCAAAATAGAACATAAATAAAAGAAAAAAAATGAGATAATTTTTTTCTACAACATGGCTCATGACACCAAGGCCCAGGGAGGGAAAAAGATTTGCTGATCAACTGAGTAGCTCTGGTCAAACTGAGGGCCCTGAGGTTCAGGTCAAGGCTTTGCCTACCATTTCTCACTTCTGTCTCCCTCAAGACAGACACACTCGGTGCCCAATATGGGTGTTTTTCTAGAATTAGAGTCCTAAGACCAAACAAACCCAGTGCCTCCCAACAGGAGAGCAAAAAACTTTTTGCTCAATACCCAAACCTTGTGTTTCTCTCTTTGTTCTCAACAGTTGCTATATATCATCCTTCGCTCTGGCCTGGGGAGTTCACTTATTCATGTTTCTGGATTGTGGACAAAACAAAGCCAGAAAAGGGTGTATTGTTAAGGGTTCAGGTGCAAACATAGGCAGTGCTGTTACCTTGTCTAAGGAAGCTGGATAAGCCGACCTTGGCTTTCAGCACTTGGTGCCAAGGAGGTTTTTAAGAGCTTAGGAAAATGGATGAACTCCAGGAAAAGTCAACTTCTTGTTCTAAAGCCTAGCTCCAATATGGCCTCTTCCAGGAAGCCTCCTCTGCTGCCCAGTATTTGTGAAATGCGTGTCTTCTTTGTGAGATATGCCCCTCCAGTGGGTCTCCTATCACTTCTCAGTGACATCCTCCGGAAGCTCATTCATTTGCCTCTGTGTAGGATGGTGCATGCTTCAATCAAAGATAGTGCTTTTCTTCTTTGAACCCCTGTGTCCAGAACAGTGCCGGCTCTGAGGAGCTACTCAAGAAATATTTGTGAAACAATTAAGAAGAGGAAAAGGTCCATCAGAGAGACAGTGGTCAAAGCCTCTGCATCTTTAAGACCAGGGAAGCACTAGAAAATCAAACAGATGCTCTATAAAGACCTCAGGGAATGCAGGGTGAAAGGCAGTGAAGGCAAAGGACAAAGCCCTTATGAACGAGGCAGAGCTCCATCCTTTTCTTTCTTGGGCCTCTGAGACATAGGGCCATTGGACACGGTGGGGCTAAGACTCCTCTGCATTTGCTGTGTCATCATGTTCTCCTTTTGTATGTCGGATCACATGTTCTATATTAGATAAAAAAGCTACAGGAGCAGATGTGGGCAAGATGAATCAAGATGATTGTAAACCTTTGCCTAAGTCTGATAAACGTAAAAGCTATTTAGTCAACCACCTGCTTGACCCATGAGTATCAGCTTTGATCATGTGAATTGAAGCCTGAGACACAAAAGCAAAGCAGGAGTCATGCCTGAAGGACTTGCCTCAAGTCAGGTCTTAGAATGCTAGTGGTGAGAACTGGGGAGACAGAACAAAGCTGTGTCTGTCCTCAGTTTATACCTTTTCTTATTGTCTCACTTCCCTTCCCCACAGTCTCTTCTCCTTATAACATTTGTGAGGTTCACAGATTGAGTTTCATGGAAACTGGCCTCTTATTATGAAGAGTTTATTAATGAGTGCTCCCGGGATCCACATCTATGGCAAGAAAGGGAAAGGAGGGGAAGCAGGATTAGGCAGAGGAGGAAGTCCCATTGCAATGAAGTCTCAGTGGAAGGCCTCAGCCAACCTCACGGAGTTCTAAGATGCCCTTCAGAGCAGGCCTGTTCTGTGCAGAGGATTTCAGGCCTTTGCCACCTCATAGCAATCAAGCATTGGGTGCAGTTGTGTGGGAGGGCAGTGAGCCTTGGCCAAGGCTGCTCTCTCCAGCTGAGGCAGTCCTATAAGGGATGACAGCTGACAGCTGCCCAAGAGAGGCTCTCCTAGAGCTGGAGGAATGAGGCTTTCTCTTCTGGAAGGATACCTGAGCAGCACACCACAGCATCCATTACATGGGTGTTGACCATGAAGGTGATCAGAATGGCATCAGGTAGAGTGGTAGGAGAGATGTTGAAATTGATGGGGAGAAGTGATAAGAAATAAAACCAGAAAACATTATTAAAATTTCCCTTTTTCTCCAACACACTCATCAAGACTGACTTAGTAACAAAGGAAGTCAGATGCAAATTTAAGACAAAACAAAAAAAAAAAAAAAAGAAAGAAAGAAAGAAAACTAACTGCAGTCAAGTCAATTTGATTCACAGAGACCCCCTCCTTGGGTTTCCAGGGCGGTATCTCTACAGAAGTAGATTGCCCGATCTTCCTTTTGGGGAGTGGCTGGTAGGTTTGAACCACCAGGCTTCTGGTTAACAGTCAAATGCCTCAGGGACTATGCCACCAGAGTTTCTAGAAATTTAAGACTATTTGTACTTAAATGATTCACATTCTACACAGGATATTAGACCTGGAAGGTCCTTAATTTTCATTGTTCATAAGGGGACTCTGAGGTCTAGAGAGGGAAAGGGAATGGCTCAGGGTCACATGAAGTATGGATCCAGGGAAAGACTCAGTCACTCTGTCTCCCAGACTAGAGTGAATCTTCCTCCCTACTCAGTACTGCATGTGTAGACTCAACCTGGTAGTGTTTTTATGCTTTCTCAACACATAGTTCAAATCAGTGAGATTTTACTGAATTTATATTGAATGCCCAGTCCTTGTCTCAGGCTGCAGGACACAAGAGACAGTAGACTAGGATTATTGTCTTTGGTTCATGAGGCAAGAAATGTGGTCAACAATCAGCAGAAGGGCCTCACCAGACAGGCCCAAAGAGAACACTCATGTGAATATATTTATGTCTTATAAGGCACTTCTAAGCAATTAAGTTTGGACCAGAAGGAGCTGTAAATGAGATATAGGAATGGGCTTTTTAAGTGGACAGTAGAGCAAGTATCTCAAGAAAAAACGTGAAGAAGATCAAAGGTATCAGCCAGGGCAGGTGGTTCAGATGCCTCAGCCCCTAACATTTCAGGAGGCCTTGAGTTCAACAGTGAAATCTCAAAATTTTTTTCTAATGCTCATTGGTGGGGGCCAAGGGGCACCTTCCTTACCTGGGATAAAGCCATTCTCTTTGGAGTCCAATCAGTGCAAGTTCAAACTGGAGGACAAAGATTCACTGATGCTCCCATGTCACCCAGAGATCTGTGATAGAGACCACAGGCATGGAAGAGTTTAATCCATGTGAAAGCTATAGTCTCTAGGCAGGCCATGACTGTGAGAAAAGACAGCAGGAAGACAGAATGAAGACTCAAGAGGGGAATCCACACAGTAAACATCACAATGGCTGCAGCCCCAGAAGGAGTCAAAGCCTCCAGAGATCAGAGTTAATGACATCAAAGGAAAATTTTAGGGGACTTTCTGGAATATTTTGGCCATCTCAGGGCTCTGCATTGGTGTTAAACAATGTCAAGGCCACCCAATCCACATAAGTGCCTCTGCAGGCCGCTGTGGAGGTGAGAAGCATATGGATGCTCATGGTTATGAAATAGCCCCAGGGATCATGCCCAAGCCTGACCTTGCACTTTGTGAGATTCCCAACAGCTGCATTTCTGAGAGATCCCTCCAATCTTTTTGGCCAAGGCCAGAGCAACAGCTGCAGTTTCTGTTGCCAACATCAGCAATCAGATTCAATGGCTGGATTAGCCTTGTTGGGTGAAAAACATTTATAGCCAAGTGAGCATTGGAACATGGAACCCATGATTACTGGCTCACTAGTGAATATTGCTGATTCTCTGGGCTTTTTCCAGCCACATGCCCTATGTGGTTGTCATTAGAGCTAGTAACAGATATTTCTGAGGATAGGCAAGAATGACTTATTTTGTCCCTGAAATATGATGGACATCCCCTGTGTCATTCCTAGTGTGGAAGCCTATAAAAGACTGTGTGTGATTTTCCACCTGCTCTTCTCCATGTCATGGGGACCAGAAATATTCTATATGGTGGATTATCTGTCACCCTGATACTGTTAATGAGCATGATGTGGACTAGAGACTACCACTGACTGAAGATGTACAGGTAGACTCAGGGAGAAATTACTTTAAGTGCCTGAGATTTTTGAAGTTTTTTTTTTTTTTTTTTATTGCAGCACAACCTCTCCTATCTTGACTGAAACATCACATCTCTGTTGAAAACTCTTCAGTGGCTTCCCCTCAACTCTAATACAACTCCAAATCCTAAACTATGACCTATATAATGTCTGCATTAACTGGCTTTTGTATCCCTCTCCAACTCATCTTCTACTGGCCCTGCCTTGCTAACTTTGCTCCAGTCACAATGGTTGTCTTTTCATGCTTTAAAAATTTCACACTCATTCCTGCCTCAAAGCCTTGGAATGTACTGTTACCTCTGTCTGGAATAACCCTCTACCAGAGCCTTAATGACTGGCTCCTTCTAGTCACTTGGATCCACTTAGATACCTCTTCCTTAAAGGCAATGTCCCTGACTATTCTGTCTAAAGTAGCCAAGTCCCTCTGTGTCATATTTCTTTTCTTCCAAGCATTCATTACTTTCTGAAATTGTGTGGCCATTCGTTGTGTCTATTTCCTCCTCTAGAATACAAAACAGTGTGTTATACGATTTCAACACCTAGAACAGGGCCTGGTACATCAGAGGAGTTCGGTAAAAATTTGATAAGTGACTGGATGAATATGCATGTCAGGAAAATCCATTGGCTCGTGGATAGTATCCAAAGAAACAGCTAAATGAATGGCATTCATTTTTACAGACAACAACTTAAACCAGAAATCCAGGAATACTAGCCCTACCCAGCCCCTGGCAGGGACACTCAGCTCCAATTTGGAGCACTGGCCATATCCTCCCAGATTTAGGCACTGGATTCACTGTGATAAATGACCCATGCTCCTTGCTGCATTTAATGGCAAACACTCATCCAAGTGGAACCGCAGCCAGGTGGCTCGTGGGACCCCTAGAATAGAATTTCCAGATAGACCTCAAAACCTGGCCAATGCTGTTCCAGAGACATTAACTCATAATCCCCAGGTGCTTCAGATGAAGGTAGAGGATATAGGTCCCTCCACAAATACTAATGACTATGGTTAACACTCAGCCCAGTGAAAAGCTCTTGCCATGCGCCTGGAGAAGCTTCATCAATGTCAACATGAGGGTGTGATGCAGAGAGAGACCACTCGCCAGCCATTGAAGATTATGGATTATGTGGGTCCTTTGCTGGAGTTGGCCCCCAGCAGCTGGGGGCTGGTACAGCCTCATGCAGTAGCCAGCTGAGTTTGCCTGCCTGTTCTTAGTGTCCAGAATAAGCAGTTGTCACTGTGCCTGCAACTTTGGCACTATGCCTCTATTCTCAGTAGTAGTGTGTGAGGCTGTGTTTATACTCCTAGAAGGAAGAAGATGGGATTCTTGTGATTTTGCATTGAGTAACAGTCCAAGATCCTGACAGGGCCAAGGGGCTCATACAGCCTTCCAAGCTTGAGCTGCCCCTCATCCCCAACCTGCTCAATAGCTCTGTTTGTGTCTTGCCTTCTTTCTTCCTTAGAAAGAGGGCAGGAAACAAAGCCTTTGACTGATAACATCCTCCAGGTCTTAGAATTTAGAAGATGGTGGGGCTGGGGGATTCCTCCAATGCTCACAAATTTACCATCTCCCTTCATGTGACTAAATTTCAGTTACTTCTTGATGGTCAGAGCAGCAGTTCTCAAATAGCAATCCATGGACTAATGCCCATTTGTGGTTTGAAAAATTAAATAAAGGCTAAGGAATGTTTTCCATGAAGCTAAAGGTATTCATTTTAAAGATCTGTTTATCGTGAGACAATGTCCTTCTTTATTTGAAGAGGATTGAAGTTTATTTTTTGTTTTGTTTTGCGAAATGGAGATGGTAGTTGTTGGTTTATTTTCACATACTTACCTAACTAAATAGTGGTAAATAGTTGGCAACCCAAAATAAGAGACCAAATTGGTCTCATGATTGTTATAACGTTTACTATGCTATGAAATCCAAAACCTTGCAAGCGTGCTGACCATAATACATAGCTAGTTGACTGTCCCATTACTACCTGGATAACATTACACTGCAAGCCTCATCTTCACCCCTTCCAGAGCTGCATATCTTACAAATGACTCTCTTTCAATTCTTCTGTCCTCACCAAAAGCATCACTAACCTCTTTATCTCCATCTGGAACTCCACTGGGGTCTCTATCTGGAACCATCTTGGGTACTTCCATCATTCAATGGTCCACATATGTGGAGTCTTTTTCCTCCACATGTTTTGACCACATCTCTTCTTTCTTGTCATTGTCATCCCATGATTCAGGGACCTGTCACCTCACATCACAATTGTAATATAACCTATGCTGTTCCCATGGGCCAGTGTGTTTCCTAACCTGCCCTAATCTACTACACATTGGTGTTTGTTTAGAAGTCATGAACTAGAGGCCTTGGGGCTGTGTTCACTGAGCAGACTCAGGTACACAGAGGTGTGGTTTTCAGTTTTGGTCTTGGTTGACATTTCTATATGTAAGAATTGGAAGACCCGGCAGCAGTAAGTTTACATTCATGCATGTCAAAAATTATCTGCTGAAGCATATGCCCAAAAGAATTCAAAGCCAGAGTCCAAACAGAAACCTGTACATCAGTGTCTATTAAAGCATTATTCACAATATCTGGAACATGGAAACAACCTAAGTGCCCACTAACAGATGAGTGGATACACAAAATGTGGTACACACACACAATAGAACCATAAGGAGAAATGAAGCCCTGGTACATGGTACAATACGGATGAAACTTGAAAATACTATGCTTAGTACAGTAAGTCAATCACAAAAGGACAAATACTGTTTTATCTTACTTACTTGAAATAGGCAAATGTATAGAGAACAAAGCTTATTATTGGATACCAGGGGCAAGCAGGAGGAGGAAAAGGGAGCCATTGCTTAGGAGGCACCGAGTTTCTGTTAATGGTGGTGGAAAAATTTGGAAGAAAATATTGGTAATTGTTGTGCAGCATGATGGACATAATCAATTTCATTGAATTGTATGTGTTATAATTGTTGAATTGACACATTTTTAAATATATATTTAACCACAATAAAAATAATTTTGAAAAGTAGCTGCTGTAGGAAAGACTACCCTTTTTTTGTCATGGTCTTGCTCCATGTCTTTCAAGTCCTGTCGCTCCCTGCTGTCCTCTTCATTCCCATATGTTACCTACCTATTGTCTGTAGGAAACTGTGCTTGCTGGTCCCATACCCTCAAGGACTTTAAGCTCCTAGCTCCTGCACAGAACTGAAGGAAAGCTATAAAGTTAGGAAGCTGAAGCAAAGGAATCTCACTAGCTGTCTGCCTTGGCTTCCGTTTCTGTAAAATGGGAATAACATCTTTGTCTCTGGAGTATGATGAAACAAAATGAAGAAGCACATTTTTTTTTTTTTTTTTTAATGCTTTGAGCTCCTTAGACAGCAGGTAACATAAAAATTCAAGGTGTTATTATTAGACAGTAAGAAATTTTGTTCTATGCTAATTAAACTCACACCTTACAGCTTTCTACACAGGGAAAAGGCAGCATGACAGTCTGACACACTACTGAGGAGGAAGAGTTCTGCACGTGAGTAGAGACAGGCTGCCTTCTCACCGCCGTGCCCAGCCGTGATGTGTGTGTAAATCTGCCTGCCCATCCCTTCCTCCCAGCCAGCCAAGACTCCAACATTTGCAAGAGGCTGATGGAACTCAGCTCTGCACCGAGCATTGACTGTTCTCGGTGCGTGTTAAGAAGTTGTCAAGCTGAGGTCAGGCAGGTGAAGATTTAGTAAGGCAGCCAACAAAGTTTTGCCGCCACTGGCTTGCCACCTCTTACAGAAACGCCTGCAGGATGCATGCAAGAAAACAGATATTTCTTTTGCGATGGCTTTAGCACTCCTTTGGGGATGTGGACATTAAGTCTTCCTCCACTACCAGAAGGCTGCTGACAGGACTGACTCCAAGGACTTGGTAGGGGGCCATCGAGGGATAGTGGGCGCCAGCTCTATTGATCCAGTGGCCCTATTGCAAGGGACAATTGAGGGAGAAAACACCATTTTTTTCCCCTTCTTTTTCCAGGGCCCAAGAAGAGACTATCCATGGAAGGTAATGGAGCTGTCACTGAGGAGAGAGAAGTGGAAATTCACGGTTCTCTGGTGAGGCAAAAACATCTGTGTTATTGCACCCTAAGCCAATAGTTTTTAAAACAAAGTCATAAAACAAATTACTGTATATAAGAAAGGTGGAAGCTGTGCAGGGCTCCCCTCTTCTCTGTAGACTTCTGAAAAGAAACAAATCTTAAAAAAAAAAAAAGAAAAGAAAAAAGCAGAGCTAGGATGACTGGCTGCAAGAGACAGTTACTGGGAGTGGGGGGCGGGGAGAAGAGAGGCCCTGGGACCCTGGAGCACCACTTCTTCCCCTTTTAGAAAGAAGGAGTCCTGTTTGCACTACAGGACAGCAAGGTAAAACCATGTCTGAGAGGATGCACAGAGGCATGTGGGTGACAGGGATAGGGAAGGTGCAAAGCCCTGGTGCATCTTTGAACACAAACACAAAGGTCATGATACAGGTGCTCTTGGAGGGAGATTGATCCCTCACATGCATCTTGCCAAGCATCTGTGCCCACACTCAGCCTCACTAACATCAATTTCTAAACCACCTGGGAGGAATCGCTGTCCCATTTCGTAGATAAAGAAATGCAAGCGAGGAAGGATCCCCTAGTTGGCCAATGTCATACCACCTGGCCTTCTGACCCCAAATCCAGTATTTTTTTTTTTTTAATTACACCTTCTTTTTCCTCTTCTCTGTCAACTTAGTTCTTCTTGTCTATCTTAAAACCTGCACCCCTCCAGGACATGGTGACATGGCATCAACCCATGTGTTACAGGTTGGTTTACATTGTAGATCAGCAGGTATCTGTTAAGATCTAATCAATAACCTCCTGGCAAATTGTTTTATAGAAGGCTTGACTGGGAAGACATTAGCAAACGAGCAAACTCTCCACTTTGTTCCTTACATTGGGGTATAGAACTCAGATTTAGAAGGGGCCTTAATCCAACCTCCCACCAACATAAGGATCTGCTCCCAGACTTTCTAAGAGGTGACAATTCAGGCTCTGTGTACTAGGGAGCAAATGCAGCCTGCTCTACTGACGGTTCCTAGGAAAGACACTGGCTTCTCTTTTGTACCATGCAATCCAACCCTATGTCCCAGCCCCAGTTCTTTGGGATGGGGTGAACACTCAAGGCCAGCCAATCTATAAACTGGTCAATGACCTCTGACCTAGCATCAGAGGAGTCAACATCCTCTCAGGAATGGAAACTAATAAAACTGTCACAGGGCAGGGGGCAAAGACTGCCAATTAGCAAGCTAGTTTCAGGTAAGTCAGTCCAATTAGAGTCAGAGCCACAGTAAGAAGCCAAAAGCTATACAAGCTGAAATTTTGAGGAACAGAAATTGTAAGAAGCAAAAGAAGTCAGTTAGACACAGGGCAGTTAGCAGCAGAGCAGCGAGTGTGGCCAGTTCATGCTAGTGGTAAATTCCCAGGGTCGCTATCATGACCTGGAGCTCAGCTCCAACCAGCATGAGTAGGCGCAAAGCTACTGTACACAGCTGCACAGGCTATATGGACAGCACGGCCACCTCCACTGGTGGTGATGCCACAGTAGCTTCAGCATAGGACATGGCTCTGGCAACAAACACATCAGAGAGCTGTGTTTGAGCCACAGCTCTGCTTCTAAACTGGGTGGCTGCAAAAATGGGTGTGATGGCATCTGACATCCTCTAACTTCACAAGGGGGGAGGAAGAGCAAGATAAACAGCCCAAGACTGATTCCTACAAGAAAGAGATCAGACATACCTCCACCCTCTAACCTTTTCACTAATTCTGACACCAGTTGTCCCTCCCAAGGCACTCTGCTTTTCTGCTGGTTTCTGATAATTCGTTATAATGGCCACACAGAACTCACAGATCACACTCACAACTGTGGGGTTCATTAGAGAGGTAACAAGTTAACAATTAAGGATCAGAAGTGACTTAGGATGCAGTTCTTTGACCAGGACAGCCTCTTTTCAGCCGTGCCTCAGATATGCCTCTTGAAGGCCCTAGGCCTGTCAGCCCTGCACCCTCTTGGCCTCTGCCTTTCTTGGGCAAGCATTACAGGGCTCTTTTAGTTCTGCTGATTAATGCCCAGAGACACCCTCTTCCTCACATAGCCTTGGCCTGAAGGCCAAGCTTTTTCACTCTGTGGGCCAGGAAGCCCACCACACTATCTCCTGCCAGTCCCTGGTTCTATTGTTCTTCTCTGCCACTGCTTCTCACCATCTTTCACCATCTCTCTGGTGTTAACAGCTTTCTGTCTGCTGGATGTTAGGAGGTTCAGGGTGAGATTCTTGGGTCTAAAGGACACGCCCCATTCCTGGCTCTACATTCCTGATGGTAGTGTGATCCCCGCTCCTTTCTGCCTCTGGGGTAACTCATTTTACGCCTAGCAGGATGGCAAGACTGACCTATCCTTACATGAGGCTTCCCTACACCTTATTTGCATGATCCCACTCCCACAACAGTGCCATGTATCTTGTTTACATTATAAGCAAGTTATCCAATCCCTTTGGTGAGACAAAGGCACCTCACATTTCCATAGTCCCATCATTTTGAGGGAGCTACAAAGAGCATGGCTAGAAGAGACATACTAAGCAATTCACTGCACCACAATGACCTTTGGTGAGGCTCATCCTTTCTCAGGGCTCAGTGCTCCCCATTTATGAAACAGAATAACAAAACCTATCCCATCTACCTCAGAGAGTTGTCAGGAAGAAAAGAAATTGTAATGAGAATAGTATCTGTGATGTGACCACAGGAAGTGGATTCAACAGTTCAGACAAGAAATGAGTGGGGTCAGTCACCTGGCGCCAGGGTAGACAGCTCATAAGTGACAAGCTTCTCCAGAATCAGAACAAGTTATGTATAGACACTGAGGTACCCCCCTCCAAATGCCCCTTACTTAGCAGATGTACCTATCTTCCTGATGCTGTGTTTGTAAGGGCTCATAGCTGCCCTTTTTCTGGAGAACTGTCTTCCACTGATGGGAGCTACCTTCTGGGGAAGCTCCCATGTCTCCTCACCAGGGTAGTGCACAGTCATCGACTGATTGATATAGAGGTATAAAAGGGAGCACACTTTCTCAAGTTGTAGTTTATGCTCCAGAACCCTTTCCTCATGGATCAATCCAAGGCTAGACTTTATCGACACTATGTCTTGTTGAACTCTGTCTCCTGCCCTGTCCTACTACCATCACTATCACACTGGCTTCACCTAGCAACAACCCTTATCACCTCCACAGTAATCCCTGGCTCATGCTGTGCTTCTAGAGAATCCAACTTATAGCAGCAGTGGACCGAGAACAAGGAGTGTGAACACGCAACTGAACCCTCCCACTACAAATGCCCTCCTCACTTCTCAGCCACTGAATGAAGTCTTAGTTTCCTAGGGCTACCATAACAAAAGGAGTTCTAGTGGGATATTAGATAGTTCAGAAGAATAGAATTTATTGTCTCACAGTTTTGGAGGCTAGGAGTCTGAATTCAGGGCCCTGACAGGAGTGTGATCTCTGTCATATCTAGGGGCAGATCCTTCCTTATCTTTGCTGGATTATGGTAGTCATTTCTTAGGAAATCTGGTGACATAGTGCCTAAGGCATTTGACTGCTAACCAGAAGGCTGGCAGTTCAAACCCACGGAAGGAAGACTGGGCAATCTACTTCCGTAAAGATCTACCACGTCGGAAACCCAAAGGGAGTCTCTATGGGTAGGAATTGACTCGATGGCAGTGAGTTTGTTTTTTCTTTTTAGTCATTTCGTGGTGTTCTTGCCATGTTTCACATGGCTATCTTCCCGATATAACTCTGTCT
>NW_006921596.1:637628-642786 GCF_000298275.1 Orycteropus afer afer | reverse complement strand
GAAAGAGGGAGGAAATGGCTGAGGCAGCAGTTGTAGGGGCTGGTAAGTCCCAAGTTCATAGATCAAATGTCAAACTGGAGGATTCTCCTGACTCACACAGCTGCAGGGGCTGACTAATTCAAGATAGGCAGGTAAAATGGCAGATTGTGGATAATAGTCTGTGAAAGCAACAATCCCAAGATTGGCAGGCAACTTGGCAGGCCACTAGAACTGGAGATAATGATGAACCAAATTCAGGATCCAAAGTGAGCAAAAAGCCTTTCCAAAGCTTTTCCATACACACTGGAACCAGTTTCCTAAAGGAAACTCCCTTTCAACTGATTGTTTATAGCAGATCTCATCATGGAGGTGATTACATTTTATATTACATTTACTTCATGATGGGGAATAACTACATTATAACTGCTAAGCCACTTAGAATCATGGATCAGCCAAGTTGACACACAATCTTGACTACCACAATCAGTTTCCAAAGTAAGCAGCCTATGGTATTGCCTGCTACTCTTGGTTTGTCAGCTCCTGCAGCTACATGAGTCAGGAGAAGCCTCCAGCTTGATGTCTGACCTATGAACTTGGGATTTACCAACCTTTACAGCTGCATGAACCATTTCCTTAAGAGAAATCCACCCCCCTCTCTGCTTCATTAGTTTTCACTTCTCTAGAGAACCCAGCTTAAGACATTTAAGCTGAGAGTGGTTCTAGAGAAACAAAATCATAAGGATGAGTTTTCTAAGTTGGTTCTCAAGTCTGATCAATAATAAAGGTGCTGCTAACTCTGCCTCAACTAGTAAAGAGGGTACTGCTAATTCATGGTGTGAGGTAGCTATATTAATTCACAAAGCAATACCACTAATAGATCAAATATTGGTGAGAAGTGGGGCTCTGGATGTTTACATATTTGATACTTCTCTGTAATTTTGTCAGAATGAGAAGTATAAGGAAGCTAGTTTGTTGGTCCTACTTTCACTAGACAGAGTGGTGAAAGAATGAGGTGAGCTCAGAGCTTCACAGTCACAGCTCAAGCACACCATAAAAGATCTCAATGTTTCCACTCATGCCTGAAAGAAAGCCTTATATCTTGTAGTAACAGAGCTGATATTGCCAAAAACAAACTCAGAGCCTTATCATAAGAGTGGCTGAATTACAATGCCAAATGAATTGCCAACTTCAAATGATGTCTGAAGTTAAAGTGAAGGCACTGATTGGGAAGAAACGGGATTTTGAAACTTGAAATGGGGACATATGGCCAGATAATCAGGAATCTTGGGACACTGAGAACCTAAATTCCATTGAATCACTCCTGCCAGCAGAACCAGCCCTCTTACTCTCATCTGATGAGACTAACCCAGCTGTGCCTCCTCAGTCATTGTGGAAGAGACACTTACTCTGTATAACTGTTTGCTTTCCCTGCATCCAGTGCTTCTGCCAAAACTAGCATCTGGGACTTACAGAATATCTTATCCACTGTCATGTTATCACACACAGCATCATCTTAGATCAAGGGACTTACTTCACAGCAAATAAAGTGTGGCAATGGGCCCATGGTCATGGAATTCACTAGTCTTACCATGTTCATCATCCTGAATGTTCTAGTTACCTAGTGCTGCTCTAACAGGAATATACCATAAATGAGATGGCCTTAACAAACAGGAGTTTATTCTTATGCTTCCAACATATACCTGTTGGAATATACCCTGGCAACATACACCCTGGTAAAGATCTCTGGATTTTTGCTTGATCTGGATCCTGCATCTGGCTTATCATTATCTGGATTTGAATAGTAGTCTGCCATATAAACCAACTTTGGAGGCTTCAAGTCCAAGTTCAAAGTGCCAAGCTCTAGGGGCTGGGTGAAAGCCCTTCATCCTTGGGCTTCAGCTCTGCCTCCAGGTCCTGGCCCACTGAAGCTAGAGGCTTTTCTTCACTCAGACAGCTGTTAGCTGCTGAGGCTGCCAAGCCCAAGGTTGACAAGTAAAAAGGCACAGTCCTGATGTTATCAAACCACATGGCAGGCTATTAATTCAAGTGCATTGTAAGTCCCCAGGTCAGCAGAGCATGGCAGACTGCTGAACAACAACATGGCTACATGCAGGGTTCAAGCGTGTCACAAGCTAGAGACCATTCCCAGAGCTGGTTCTTATATACTGGAAGCAGACCACATATCCAAAGCAGCTACTCGGCTGCTTGTGGTAGATCCCACCATGGAGCTGATTGCCAGTCTCATGGGGAATAACTACCACCAACTGCCCAGCCATTCAACCAGGCCCAGCCAAGTTGACACACAAACATAACCACCACATTGAAACAGCTGGTTTAATAAAACAATGGAATGGCCTTCTAAAGACACAATTATGGTGCCAGCTAGGTGACAATACCTTCTAGGGTTGAGGCAATGCTATCCAGGAGGCTATACAAGCTCTCAATCAGCATCCAATATATGGTGCTATTTCCCTAATGGGTAGTATTCATGGATCCTGGAACCAAGGATGGAAACGGGAGTGGCACCATTCACAATTACCCCTAGTAACCCCCTCAAAATTTTTTGCTTCCTGTCCCTATGGCCCTATGTTCTGTGGGTCTAGAGGTTTGAATACTAAAAGGAGAAATACTTCCACCTGTAGACAAAATACTGATTCCACTGAACTGGAAATTAAGAATGCCACCAAGCCATTTTGGGCTCTTCATAACTTTGGATCAGCTGGCAAAGAAGTGAGTTACTGTATTGTCTGGTGTGATGGATCCTGATTACCAAGGAGAAATTGGATTCATATTACATAATGGAGGTAAAAAGAGTGTATCTGTAACACTGGAGATACCTTCAGATGTCTTTTAGTGAACTATGCCCTGTGTTCAAAGGCAAAGGAAAACTATAGCAATTCAAATTCTGATATGATTACTAATGGCCCAGACCCTTTAGGAATGAAGGTTTGGCAAAGAACCACAATCAATTGAGGTGCTTGCTGAGGACAAAGGGAATATGGAATTGGTGGTAGAAGAAAGTAGTTTCAGCTATGACAATGTGACCAGTTGCAGAAATAAAGACTGTGATTGTTATGTGTATTTCTTCTGTGTATGTATGCATCAATTATTTTTGTTTCCTTCATTTATAAAATACAAGATGTAGACAGGGCTAATGTGTTTTTGGTGATATGCATATTAATTATATCACATTAGGCTCAATTATAACTTTTTAATTGTCTTTATTTAGAGATTATGTACAGTGTAAGGAAATGTGTACAAGTTCCACGTTGACAAAGGGTGGACTGTGATATTTAAGGTTGTGTGTGAATTTGACCAGGCTATGATTCTCAGTGGTTTAGAAGTTATGATGTAGTCATCCCCCAGGATGAGATTTAATATAATGTAATCACCTCCATGATGATATGTGCTATGAGCAGCCAGTTAGTTGAAAGGGAGTTTCCTCAGGACTGTGGCCTGCTTCCAACATATACCTGTTGGAATATACCCTGGCAACATACACCCTGGCAAAGATCTCTGGATTTTTGCTTGATCTGGATCCTGCATCTGGCTTATCATTATCTGGATTTGAATAGTAGTCTGCCATATTTCCTGTTGTTCTTGGAACTGCCATCTTAATTGCCAATTTAGATTTATCAGCCTCTGAAGCCAGCTGCCTGCTGTATTGCCTGCTGATCTTGGGTTGGTTCATCAGCCACTGTAACTATGTGGGTCAGGAGAAGCCTCCAACTTGATGTCTAATCCATTAATTAAGGACTTGCCAGCCTCTACAGCTGCATGAACAATTTCCTTGGGATAAATTTCTCTCTCTCTCTCTCTCTCTCTCTCTCTCTAAGCTTCACTGGTTTTGATTCTCTAGAGAATCCAGCCTAAGACACCAACTTTTAGCATAAGTGAGTGTTCTCAATTCCCTTTATACAATGTATTTTAAAGTTGTTAACTCAGGTCTTCTGAAGATCAGGCATGAATTGGAGGTTAATGGGGAGAAATCCAGAGTAAAGTCAGAGATAGTTACACCTTGGAGGAGAAACTGATTAAGGGAGGATATTTGCAAGCTCTGGTGGTGTAATGCCTAAGGCATTTGACTGCTAACAGAAGGCTGGTAGTTCAAACCCACCAGCCACTCCTCGGAAGGAAGATTGGGCACTCTACTTCCATAGTGATACTGCCTTGGAAACCCAAGGAGGGGTTGCTATGAGTCAGATATGCCTTGATAGCAGTGAGTTTGGTTTTGGTTTTTGAAAAGGAGGGTTGAGGGAGGCAAAGAGAGAATGGGAATGAGTAGCCCCATGTGCCACTGATGAGACATGGAGGAAAGGCAGCACGGGGTCTGATGGAGCATTGCAAGCAGTTTCTACTCATGTCATGATTTTGTACCTTTGGTACAACTGAAAGATTTTGTACAACTGAGACCAAAACTTTTGTTTACATTTAATTTGTAAATTAAATGTGAACAAAACCACAAAACATTAAATTTAAATAAAAATATTAAAAGCTAATGAAATTTAAATAAAGAATATTAATTTAGAGGTCCTGGTAAGATGGCAGAATAGGCAGAAAGACTGCACAATCCCTCTTCAACAAAGAAAAGGAGAGCCTCTTAACACAGATACTGAAGATAATCCTGGAGCCCTGAGCTTTGAAGGGAAGGATATAGAAGTGGACTAAACTCCAACTAGTAGAAGAATTTGCATGAAGACATCAAAAAAAGAGAAATATGGAGCTGCAGTCTGGCAGCAGTACTGATGGCACAGACAACTTGGATATTGCTGAGTCGTGTTAGGACCTAGGAATTAACCCAAAAATGGATCCTGCTAGCTAGGGGCTGCATGGAAGACTGCACTGGGGTGGCTGGTGAATAAAAGGGGAAGCAATGAAGAGGAAGGCAGGCTGAGCTGTGGACTTTTGCCTGTCTGGAAGGTGCAGCCATTTTGAATGTTTGCAAGCTGTTTGACCATTTTGGATATTTAAAGTGACAGCATTCTCCAAGATTTCAGGGACTTAAGAATAAGCTCCACTTGCCAGGAACCGCAAGGACATTCTGGATGCCAATGACTAGAAAGTTGCGATATTCCCCTTGTTACTCTTATAACCCACACCCTCTTGGAGAACAGAGGTGTGGTCATTCCTCACTCCCACCCACCTTCTGGGCTGGGAGAAATTCATCCCATTCTGTGTG
>NW_006921596.1:635815-636778 GCF_000298275.1 Orycteropus afer afer | reverse complement strand
AAAATGACAAAATAAATGAAAAATTAGAAAGTATTCTAAATTTACAGATAGAAATCCAGAAGATTAATACTAAATTGTCAGAAATAGATAACACATTGAAAGGGCAAAGGAGTAGAATTGACACAATGGAAGACAGAATTAATGAGATTGAAGGCAAATATCTGAATTCTTCTTTGGAAAGGGATCAATCAGAAAAAAAGATCAAAACAAAATGAAGAAAGCCTAAGTTTCATGTGGGATATCATCATAAGGTATAACCTATGTGTCATTGAAATTCTAGAACAGGAAGAGACAAATAAAACCATTGAGAAAATTGTCCAAGATTTGTTGCAAGAGAACTTCTATGACAGGATAAAAGAGGAGAATATATCCATTCAGGAAGTCCAATGAACCCCAAACAGGATAGACCCCAAAGAAAATCACCAAGACATATCATCAAACTCATCAAAATCAAAGAATTCTTAAAGCAGCATGGGAAAAATGAAAAGTTACTTACAAAGGACAACCAATAAGAATAATTTCTGATTTCTCAGCAGAAACCATGCAAGAGAGAAGGCAGTGGGATGGTATATATAAAACCCTGAAAGAGAAAAAATTCCAAACTAGAATTATATACCCAGAAAAATTGTCTCTCAAATATGATTGTAAAATTAAGAGATTTCCAGATAAGCAGAAACTAAGGACATTTGTTAAAACAAGACCAACCTTACAAGAGATACTAAAGGGAGTCCTTTGAACAGACAACCAATAATAGCAAACAACAACCGACCATTACTACATAAGATGATATAGCCCAGAAACCAACATAGCTATGGAAGTATCCAAAGTCAAATAAGCTTACAAGATTATAAGCAAGGAACCAGAGACATCAATTGGCAAATGAGGACAACTACAAACAAAAAGGGGGAAAATACTGTGTAGTTACAGAACTTCTAAATGGTGAGGAAGTCAAGAGAGTTGCAA
>NW_006921596.1:594319-606587 GCF_000298275.1 Orycteropus afer afer | reverse complement strand
CTTCTGTGTCTGTGTTAATTGGTTTCCCTTTTCTTTGTTGAAGAGGGTCTGTGCAATCCTTCTGCCTAGTCCGCCATCTTGCCCCGCCTCCCAATTTGTCATTTCTGGCATAGTAGACCATATGATTATCTGATTCAAAATGGCCAGTACCAGTCCATTGAAGCTCACTAATGTCTAGAATATCTATCTTCAAGCATTCTGTTTCACTTTTGACAACTTCCAATTTTCCTAGATTCATACCTTGTACATTTCACATTCTGATCATTAAATACTTGTTTGCAGCTGTTTCTTCTCATTTTGAGTCATGCCACATCAGCAAATGAAGGTTTGGAAAGCTTTACTCCATCCACATCACTAAGGTTTACTCTACTTTTAGAAGGCAGCTCTTCCCCAGTCATATTTTGAGTGCCTTCCAACTTGAGGGGCCCATCATCTGCCACTGTATCAGACCATGTTCTGTAGCTATTCATATAGTTTTCACAAGCAAATTTTTTTCAGAAGTAGATTGCCAAGTCTTTCTTTGGAGTCTGTCTTAGTCTGGAAGCTCTGCTGAAACCTGTCCACTATGGGTGGTATTTGACCCTGCTGGTATTTGAAATACCAGTGGCATAGCTTCCAGCATCACAGAAGTATGCAAACTACTGTTTGGGTTCAGAACAACTCAGAGGAATCTTGTCCTGTCACACTGTGTGTGTGTGTGTGTGTGTGTGTGCACATTGCAATTGTTCTAGCTTGAGGCTTAATGATTATGTGTGCCATGCATTGTGAGAATGAACCCACCTGAAATGGTAGCTGTTCTGTTTTTGAAAATAAATGAACATGGGTGTGCGTATGTCTGTTTGTGTCCTGTCTGTCACCCTTTTAAGATATATTCCTAGTAATGGAATTGCTGGATCAAATGGTATTTCTATTTTCAGTTTTTGCAGTAAACACCATACCATTTTCCACAATGGTTGTACCATTTTGCAGTCCCACCAGAAGTGTATGAGAGTTCCAATCTCTCTGCAACTTTGCCAGGATTTGTTGTTTTCTGTCTTATTGAACTTTGCTTTTATTCGTGGGGTGAGATGATATCTCATTGTTATTTTGATTTGAATCACTTTAATGGCTAATGATCATGAGCATTTCCTTATGTGTTTGTTGGCTGCCAGTATACTTTAGTGAAGTGTCTGTTCATGTCCCTTGCCCTGGTAACTGGCAAGGGAGCCCTGATGTTGTAGTGGTTAAGAGCTTAACAGCTAGCCAACAGATTGGTAGTTCAAACTCACTGGCCAATCTGTGGGAGAAAGATGTGGCAGTTTGCTCCTGTAAAGATTTATAGCCTTGGAAAATCCTATGGGACAGTTCACCCCTGTCCTATAGGGTCTCTATGAGGCATAATCAACTTGATGGCAGTGATCTTGGGCTTGACATAGGCTTTGGTTATTGGCAAAACAGCCACCATCTCTGCCTTCTAAGACCATCTCCTCACCTTACCTGTTATCACAATACACCCATAGACAAAATGTTTGCAGAGTGACAGAGATGGGCTGAAAACACTCTCCAGGGAACATTGGGCCAGAGCTTAGCACCTCACCAGAACAACAACAACAAAACTCACCTCCGTTGAATCGGATCCTTGGGTTTCCAAGGAGGTATCTCTATGGAAGTAGATTGCCCAACCTTCCTTTTGAGGAGTGGCTGGTGATTTTGAACTGCCAGCCTTCTGGCTAGCAGTCAAGTGCCTTAGGCACTATGCCACCAGAGCTCCTTCACCAGATAAAGTGGAACAGAAATGATGGCAGCAGCCATTCAGCTCCGCACTTAGCTGTTTCTCATTAGCGAGCTCTCTGGTGGAAGTCAGCACAGCAACTCTCGGGCTCCAGAGGCTTTGTCATCTCACCCACAGCAACCTCTGTTAGTCAATAATAACAGCTTATTTTAAAATAGCAGCATCAACTTGTTTGCACTGTTATTATCGGTGCTTGGCTTCTATCCCCAGAAGACTTGGGAAAGGTGGTTGACCTGCTTCCTCTGGAGCTTCTCTCCCTGAACCTGCTTCCAGATCTGGGGAAAAGACAGGCATGTCTTTAGCAAACACTCACAATGTAATTGCCAGGCAGTTATGGTCTGCGACAGTAAAATACAGCAGTTGGCGGCACGGTAGGTTCATTAGTCAATAAAGCATTGCCACGTGTTTTATTGAATTGTACCCTATTTTGCCCTGATACGGACCTTGTGGAGCTTCCACCTCCATATAAATCTGAGTGATTCATTTAGCATTCAAAGTCGGGTAAAAGGAAGATTTGGTCCAATTCCAATGCAATCCTGCTCCATTAGCTATCTCTATTATTATTTGCCTTTGCTCCCCTCTTGTCAGTAGAGACATTTTGATAAAAGCTCACATTGGAAACAAATCAGGGAGTGAATGGCAGGATATGTATGAAGCTACTTGCCCATAGGCCACTAGGCCCTTTTATATATAAACTGACTCAGCTCCACCAATGCCCAGGAAGGGCCCAAGCACAGTGAGAGGACTAGTGGGCAATCTCCCAGCTGCCCTCTGTCCAGTCAGCAGCACATGTCAAAATGCTACTAGCAGATTTATTGAAGCTTCTCATTTTTCTAACATCTTCTTGAAATAAATTTGACATGAACCAATTAATGTTAGAATACTGAAATATGTTTCATTCCTTAGGCTGTCCATGTAGGAACTAAAGTTTGGCCCTATCATGAAAATTTCCCCAAAAAAAGTCAACTGGATACCAAAAATAAAAGTAATAATAGGGCATACGTAAATTTTATTCATTTTGTATTTGTTGAAAGTATCACATATAATTTGCTAATTTTAAATGTCATGTTTTGTTTGCAAGCAATGTTCTCAGATGGTTAGGTCTGAGATAATCTAAGCAAGAAGGTGGAACAAAATATTGTAAGGAAAAAAAAAATATTGTAAGGAGTGAAAATCAGAAAAAAATGATAAAATATGAAAATACAGATGCTGATTTTTAAAAATTCCTTCTGCTTTTAGCTAATGTTATCTTTAACATGTAGGAATGCTGAAACTTATTACCAAGTTCTGGGATCCATGTCTTACAATTTTTGGAAAATATCGCAGAAAATAAGAGGAAAATACTAAAAATGAAACCAGTTGCCATTGGGTTGATTCTGACTTATGCTAACTCCATGTGTGTTAGAGAAGAACCGTGCTCCATAATGTTGCCAGTGGCTGACTCTTCAGAGGTACATCACCAGGCCTTTCTTCTGAGATGTCTGTGGGTGGACTGGAACCTGCAACCTGTCAGTTAGCAGCTGAGTCATTTAATCTGTTGCACCACCAGGGAGTCTAACTGAGAACTAAGGCAATTCCAGAACAGAGTAATACAGGAAGACTGACAAATTTCAAAGACCCAACAGTAAGTACATGCTTAGACCTGCCTAGCAAGGTAGAAGGAGCATATCTCTTTGGCACTTCCTGGTCTGAGAGCCCCAGAGAGTCCAATTGTTCCCAGGACTTTAACACAGAGCTCCACAATCCTGTTTTTGGGTGCTGTTTGGCTATTTAATCACCTGAGTTTGTTTCCTCAAAGTGCCAACATTCAGCCATACGCCCTCTGCAGAAGCATCAGTGGGGGAAATACCACCTAAAGGGACCACAGATATGCTGCTTTCTTCAAATGCTCCTTCTAGTCTCCAGTAAGGTGACGGTTTAGCAAAATGGATTAATAACGCCTTTGGACAAAGAAAGAAGAGATTTTTCTAGCCAGTGAGTGCCATAGGAAAGCGTGTAACACCTTAAACCAGGATTTCCTGCTTCTAGGAAGCCCCTTGGGAGCTCTGGTAGCATAGTGACTAAGGCATTTGACTGCTAACCAGAAGGCTGTCGGTTCAAACCCACCAGGCACTCCTCAGAAGGAAGATGAGGCAATCTACTTCCGTAGTGATACTGCCTTGGAAACCAAAGGAGGGGTCGCTATGATTCGGGTCCGACTTGATGGCATATAACAACAACACAACAACAAGGAAGCCCCTCAAGGGGCAGCCTGCTAGGATGAGACTGTGGCTTTTAATAAGTGGGAAAAAAAAAAAAAAATTGCACGCAGGACAGACCAGAGGCTCTGGGACAAAGAGATGTGGTCTTCACCATGGTTTCAGGGTGTCAGTTTCAGAAGAGCGGCCCCTCGTTGCCCTGCCTGCCAGATTCCGAGTAGCAAGCACAGTGGGGCAAGGGAGTTTCTTTCCCTTCCTTAGTCTCCTTCTTCTCTTCTGCCACATGCAGCCTTGATGCCCATAACTAAAAAAAAAAAAAAAAAAGCCGGTTCATAATTTAATTTGGGGAATCAGTGGCAAATGCTCATTAAACAATTGGGTCTTTTGAAACGCTATCTTTAGATTTTTTTTTAATTGACCTATTATTTCGCTTACTCCGGCTGCCAGAACCCCCACCGTAAACAAGGAGATGCTCGCTACCTGGACTTTCTTTGATGAATAGTTTTAATTAAAAAATTCTGTACCATAAGTATTTTAATGCTACAAACATACCAAAGGTATGCAGTCATAAATTTAAAAACACATTTTAAATTAATCTATAAATATGCTGCAAAATTGACAGGTTATATTTAACCAGGGGGATGTGGCATAGATAGCTAATGATGACAATTAAGGATCATGTAAAATAAATGAAAATCAATACTCAGAGCAGTTTGGCCAAAAAAGGGGGGGGGGGGAGGAAGAGGAACTAAAACAACATGCAGTTTGTCTATTAGGGGAAAAATTAGGACGTGTTTGTTGTCCTGACCGTCCACTGCAGTGAAGGAAGGGCGGCAGGTAGGGTTCTTTTTTTCATTGTCAGGGATCCAAACACTCTGATGGGGCATTGCGGGGGTGACCGGAGGCGCCTGCTTGCAGTGGGTGGTCTGGGAGGAGGACAGTTCTATTTCAATTCCCTAAACAAAATCAGCACCTTGCAAGTTACGCACCTGAAAGGAAACCATGTAAGATGAGCTGTGTGCCTAGAAGCTGGCATGTGGACACTTCACCTTGTTATACTTCAGAATCTGTTGAGTGCATTTTAAGCACCATCATAAGTTTTAAGGGAGTTCTCATGCCCTGAGAGACAAGAGACTCCTGGGACCAAGAGTACCAGCTACCTGTACTGTGGGCACTAGGAATTCTTCACTCAGGGCTCCAGCGGGCGCAGGCTTGCCCCACTGTCCAAAACGCCTGCGGGAAAAAGACATGCGCACTACTCCCCGTAACTCTCGGAGTGCTTTGCTGAGCCAAACCAGGAGATACGCACTAACCTTCATTACTGCATTCATATTAAAAGACAAATCTGTGTCTTTCAATCATGTATTTCCCTCTAATTAAGGCATATTCACTTTTTTTCCCCCTAATTAGTTATTCTTTGTTGCATAATGTTTGCTCTAATCTTTCGGAATCTTTCTCAATATCCAGTCATTACAGGCTCCCCTTGAATTCAACCAAAGCATGTTATTTTTTCTGCTAATTATATCCTCATTTACAGATTGGTGCCTCCTCTGATTGGCCCTGCGCACCAGTTGCTATGACTTCATTAGTCGCGTCTCCTGACCCTGTTATTTCTCGTGACAGGACTTGCTCCTCTTGTCCTGTGGCTCCAGATCTCCGGGTCACTTCTCGCCAGGGTTGAAATAGTGTCAAACACAAGGGGGTTTAGCGTGCAGACATCACTGCCGCATTTGCTAATTACTACACACAGCAACGGTACCAATCGCTGCCGGTTGGGCCTTTTTTCCTCCTCTTTTTTTTTTTTTTTTTTACTTAAATGAATGTTTTAAAGGTGTCATTAACAGGTTAGTTTCTTTGTAAAAAATGTGCCTGATTTATTTTAAAAAAAAGAAAGAAAGAAAGAAAAGAAAAAAAAAAAAAAAAGCCAATATGTCTCTCTGCCATCTTCCAAAGAAGTCATCTTTCAAATACCAAACGTCAAAATCTTTAGTTTTGTATGGAACTTCCGCCGTATGAGCCAAGAACTCATGTTTCAATACAATTATTGCCAATCTTCAAAAACATTTTTAATTTTAAAAGATCAAAAAGGGAGCTAATAGAATTTTCCAGTCCAAGGCGTATAAAAATAAAATAATAATAATAAAAAAAAACCAAGCAAATTAAATGCACACACAACTATGTAACTATATAAACACAAATTCTGCTATATATGACACAACTACAACACACAAACACAAATTATAGTCATTAAAAAATAGCAAGATGGAGCTCACTGGGCAGCCAAATTACAAAAGAAAAAAAAAAAAGAAGAAGAAGAAGTTTAAGTGACCAGACAAGATATGTATATTAAGAGATAATTAAAATGAATGAATTACATTTGAGTACCAATGCTATCTTTTCTAACAAGCAGAGTGGGGTAATGGGACATGAAAATTTGGAGGTACCTAGGGCAGACTGTGTGCTCCGATCCCCTCTTTTACATTCTAATTCTAGGCTATCGAAATAACCCAGTTTCCTGGAATCAGAGACTGGGGAAGAATCAAGCCTGCAGAGTTTAAATGCAAGTTAGTTAATATGAAAAATGCTGTATCTAGTTGTTTGCAAAATTACTTTTGTTGATTAAAAGGCTCTTCAGAACTTCCGGCTGGTGAAAGGGTTTTAAATTGTCTAATGCTGATTGTGATTGCTATGCAGAAAAAAGGCAGTGCAAAGCAAACCATTATATCACTGAATCTTTGTTAAGCAGGCCTTGAAAGTGTCTGACAGCATAATTAATCTTGTGATATGAACAAAGAAACCAACTCAATAGTATTGAAGATGCTTATTAAAAATACTAAATACCTTTTTCCACTTAAAAACCTTTTGAAACAGTGTGGGAAGTGGCATTACCTTTTTGTTTTTGCAGCATTTTCAAGTAAAATTGATACCAGGATCTACAGTGCAGCAGCAAAACTGTGAAGTGGGCAACAATAAGAATTAGTTTGAAAAACCATGATCTCTGACCAGGAACACTGGCTGGGCTCACTCACCTGGCAGCTCTACACTCTGACAACACCCTTTGCAACAATCTGCTTGCCCAAATTTAGGCAGAATGGATCGTTGACAATCCTCTTTTGGTAACTGAAACTTACAAAATCTGGAGCCTTCCTCAAAATTGCCGTTCTCACTTGAGGATCTCAAGTGAGAGCTGTGCATGCAGCCATTTATGACTACAAAGAGCTTCAGAGGGACAGGACATACTTGGATTATTTTTGCTTCTATTTCATAAGGCAGGGGTCAAGCTATCCAAGGTATCCTGGGGAACTCAGCCATTTCCATACCCTGGGATAATAATGGAGGGCTCAAGGAGCCATCAGCATTAACTCTTATCCATTCTCTCTATGTGTAGGTTGACCCACATACTGACCCTGCAGACTTAGATACTGGGGGGCAGAGACAGGGCTTTGGTGGGTGGGAGTGGGGAGGGAGCTTCTCCTTAGTGGCTAGAATTTTCACCTGTGATGATGTCTAAAGAGAGCCTTGATATGTGACATATTTTAGGTTGACAATTGCTGTGTAAAGTAAAACCACACAACCTCAGTGCATAGGGGAATGTACATTTATTGAACTCACACAAATGTGGGGTGGCCCAGGAATAGCTGATCACATCTGGGCAGTTCTACTGATCTTGTATGTCCAAGTCAGTTCTCCTTGAATGATCTCAGCTGGACATAACTGGGGTGGTTGGGCTCCATATGCCTCTCATCCTCACTGTCCTAGGCATGTTCTCATGACAATGACAGAAACACAAGAGAGCACATGGAAACATTGGAGGGCTCCTAAGGTGTAGGCTCACCCTGGGACTGAATGCTATGGGAGTCCCCACGAAATGGTCTTTGAAGTAGGAACCCTTGGAGAGACTATCGTAGAACAGACAAAAAGAGACCCACTAAGGTGCTTATATTTACTATATTTATGCACTGACTTTTCAGTTAAATGTTTAACATCTACTTATTCCAATATTCTTGTAATTCAAACATTCTTATAATTTAAACTTTAACAAAACAAACAAACCAAAAGCAATACAACCAGAATGCTCCTTACAAGCGAAGATGGCAAGACTTCCAATTGCTTACTTCGGACACATGATGAGGAAAGGCCAGTTGCTAGAAGAGAACATCATGTTTGGTAAAGCAGAGGGTCAATGAAAAGGAGAGAAACCTTCAGCGAGATGGACTGACAAAACCGCTGCAATAATGGACCCAAACTACCAAAGATCGTGAGGATGGCGCAGGACTAGGTCATTTTTCATTTTGTTATAAATCAGGTTGCCATGAGTCAGAGTAGGAGCACTGGTGGCGTAGTGGATAAGGCATTTGACTTCTAACCGGAAGGTCACGGGTTCAAACCCATCAGCTGCTCCATGGAAGGAAGACGGGGCAATCTACTTCCATAAAGATTTACAGCCTCAGAAACTGAATAGGGATCACTGTGAGTTGGAAACAACTCTATGGCAGTGAGTTTTGAGTTTTTAAGTCAGAGCAGATGCAACTAACAGCAACATAATTCAAATTCTGCAGACTAAGCATGAAAGGTAAAATTCTTTTAACTTGGTTTTGAGAAAATATTAAAATACAGTATGGATTTTCCATGACACCACTAATTGAAGGAGAGATAAGTAAGAACATTATGAGTCAGAAGGCATGGTTTAAACCATCATCATTTGTAATTGATATGATTACCTACCAAACAAAAAACAGAAAAATCCAAAATAAAAATAAAAATTGTTTTCATTAACAAATAAGTTCAGCAAAAGAGCTCACTAGAACATGATATTACAATAATCGATAGTATTTCTCTTTGCTAAATGCAATCAACTAAGAAACATAATGCAAAAGATATAATAACAAAATTATACTATTTACAATAGCAGCAACACTATAAAGTATATAGAAATAATATTTCAAAAATTCTGATAGAGAACATGAAACATGATTTGAATAAATGGAAAGGTATTTCAGGCACTTAGATGGCATAATTTAATATAATAGAAATATCAGTTTTCCTGTGCTTACCTAAAATTCCAGTTGGATTTTTGAAAAATTAACAAATTTAGTCTAAAATTGAAATTAACCCAAAATATACTCTATAAGTAGGTGAAATAAATGTTCTAAAATAGTTAATTCAATAATAGAAAAAGGGGGTAAAGAGAGCATAGCTGTATGTAATATTAGGTCATATTTCAAAGTAAACAGTGTGTTATTGGCAAAGAATAAATGGACTCGTAGACATATAATGTCAATGATCTTAGGGGGAAGGCCAAATTTATTGGTAGGTATTTTTTGAAAAACTGGATCACTCTACTTTAAAAAAGAAAAACACTGCCATCAAGTCAATTTTGACTCAAAGTGGCCCCCATTGGATTTCCAAGGCTATAAATCTTTATGGAAGTAGATTGCCTCATCTTTCTCCTGTGGAGCAGCTTGGTGGGTTTGAACTGCCAACCACTGGGTTAGTAATCAAATGCTTTACCCATTACGTGACCAGAGAGCCTTGGATCACTCTATAGAGAAATATAAAATGAGGTATATACTTAACATCACATTCAAGTGGCCTTCTAAATGCACTGAAATGTGAAAATATGAATTGTAAATGTGGATGGTAAAAATATAAAATCATTAGAAGAAAATATATTTTTATGATTTAGGTAGAAGTTTTAAACAGAATTTCAGAAAACAAAGCATGGGGAAAAAAATCAGACAGAGCACATCAAAATTAAGAATTTTGATCAGTGACAGACCTCTGGATAAAGTTAATAAATTTTGGGACATGGAAGGATATTTTGCCATATTTTAAACTGAGAATGGATTAATATCTAAATAGTAATGCCACCCCCCAAAAATGACCATGTTATCATTCAGGAAATTTACTGAAGAAGAAACACCAAAAGCAAATTAACAACCACACACACACTGCTATCAAGTCAGATCTGACTCATAGCAACCCCTCCTTGGATTTCCAAGGCTATATCACCATGGAAGTAGATTGCCCAACCTTTCTTCCAAGGAGTGACTGGTAGGTTTGAACCTCCAGCCTTCTGGTTAGCAGTCAAGTGCCTTGGGCACTATGCTACCAGAGCTGCCAATTAGCAATTAGAGAAACAAATTAAAATCAATGTTGTTGTTGTATGCCATTGAGTCAATTCCCACACATAGCCACACTGTGTGACAGAGCAGAATATCCCCATAGGTTTCCTAGGCTGTAAATCTTTAAAGGAGTAGTTAGCCAACTCTTGTCTTCTGTGGGGTGGCTAGTGAGTTCAAATTGCCAACCTCCAACCTTCCAGTTAGCAGTTGAGCACTTAACCATTGTGCCACCAGGGCTTCTACTGAAACACATAGCTACCACTTGTGGTAGTTAAGATTGTGTGTCAACTTGGCTGGACCTAGTTGAGTGCCTGGGCAGCTGGATGTAGTTATTCCCCATAATGAGATTGGTAATCAATTCCGTGGTGGAATCTACTGGAGCAGCTGAGTAGCTGCTTGAGATATGTAGTCTGCTTCTAGTACATAACAAGCAGCTTTGAGGACAGTCTCCAGCTTTTTGGCACACTTAAACCCTGAGGGTAGCCAAGTTGTTGTTCAGCAACCTGCCATGCCCTGCCAATCTTGGGACCTTTTCTGGACTTGAATTAGTGGCCTGCGTGTTGTTTGGTAATATCAGGACTGTGCCTTTTTACTTGTTGACCTTGGGTTTGTCAGCCTCAGCAGCCAGCGGCTGCCTGAGTGAAAAAAAAAAAAAAAAGCCTCCGGCTTCAGTTTGCCAGGAGCAGGAGGTAGAGCTGAAGCCCAAGGTTGAGGGACTTTCACCCAGTCCCTAGAGCCTGGCACTTTGAACATTGACTTCTAGCCTCCCAAACTGCAAGGGAATAAACTCCTGTTTGTTGAAACCATCCCATTTGTGGTATTTTTCTGTTAGAGCAGCATGAGGTAAACAAAGCACCACTTCATACCTAATACATTTTGCAAAAAATGGACAGACAGAAAATCAATCAACTCATGCCGTCGAGTCAATTACCATTCAGAGCAACCCCTCCTTGTGTTTCCGAGGCAGTATCTCTACAGAAGTGGATTGCCCAATCTTCCTTCCAAGGAGGCTGGTGGGTTTGAATCACCAGCCTTCTGGTTAGCAGTCAAATGCCTTGGGCACTGCTCCACCAGAGCTCCCAAGTGTCAGCAGGGAGGAAGGAATACAGGGCAGTCATGCTCTGCTAGGCCACTGGCAGAGAACACTCCCAGTAGTTTGGGAATGAGTCCTTCAGTCCCAAAAGGGACATCTAGGTGGCCCACTACAGCACTGATTATACCCTATAATCCAAGAATCTACCACTGGATCTGTCTCCTAAAGAAGTTCTCACACAGGACCATGAAGGAAACACGGATGTTGGTCATAGCTTTTTTTTGGAGAGGTGAGGAGGAGTTGTCAGTTTCTATATCTAGACCTGGGAGGATAAATAAAATGTGGAATTGTGCAGCAATTCAAAGCACTGGGTTATATATACACACAGCAATACAAGTAGATCTTAACATTTATATAAATTTATATAAATTAAAATACATGCACACTTACATCAATATGTGTTTTTCAAGAATACATTACTAATGAAAAACAAGCACTAAACACACTGCAATGAATATCTGTAAAGAACTCACTGCCATCGAGTTGGATCCGACTCATAGCAACCGCTCCTTGGGTTTCCGAAGCAGCATCACTATGGAAGTAGATTGCCCACCCTTCCTTCAAAGAAGTGGCTGGTGGGTTTTAACTTCCAGCCTTCTGGTTAGCAGTCAAATGCCTTAGGCAATATGCCAGAAGGTGGGGTTAAAAGGGAATAAACGTATAGGGAAATCAAAAGGGGGAAGGAATCTTGCATCAACCAATGACGACAATGTGTTCTAAGCCAGGATTACAATTGACTCAATTCTGAATTACTCGTGAGTGCCAAAAGAAAAAAGAAGTCATAGTAGTGTCAGAAATTTCCAACTATTATTTAGGTCAACCACCAGATCATTTCACATACCAATTTTTTCACATTTAACCCATAGAAAGCCCACATGGAATTGTGGTTCAGCTAGTATATCTGTCTTCCAGGGAAGCAAGGCTAAGGTTTATCTTCCAGATGTTTTATATTATGTCTTAGATATTTTAATCTAACTTAATGGTTTGCAAAAGACGTGAAGGAAGACGTCGAAGTCCTCTCTTCACACTCTGGATTTGGCTTGGGGAGAATAAACTCGAGAATTCATAGAACTTGAAAAGT
>NW_006921596.1:591597-592364 GCF_000298275.1 Orycteropus afer afer | reverse complement strand
CAAGAACATCATACATGAAGAAAGCAAAAGGTCATTAAAAAGACAGGAAAGGAAGAAAAGACCAAAAAAGATGTCAGAAGAGACTCTGAAACATGCTCTTGAATGGAGAATAGCTAAAGTGAAAGGAAGAAATGATAAACTAAAAGAGCTGAACAGAAGATTTCAAAGGGCAGTTTGAGAAGACAAAGTAAAATATTATAATGAAATTTGCAAAGACCTCTGCAAAGGGAAGAATACACTTGCAAGAATATTGTGCCAAGGGAAACTACATTTCTCAAGCTGAAAGAACTGAAGAAAACAATCAAGTCTTTAGTTGCAATATTAAAGGATTCTGTGGGCAAAATATTGAATGGCACAGGACTGAACTTGACCCCCTTGACTCAATTTTCAGCCAAACGATAGACAGGCCTATAAGGTGACAGACCTATAAGTAGTACCAGAAGGGAATGCACTAATCGAAGCAATCAAATCTGTGAGATCAAGAGGATAGCATTTGCCCAGGGATAGAGTTAGGTAGATGAGAGTGGATGGGAAGGAGGACGAAGGGAAGGGATGGGTGCAGGAAAGAAGTGAGAAGAATGCTGTCACAGGATGGGGATTGTAGTAAATGTCCCAAAACAGAATGTGTATGGATTGTTGAATGGAAAACCACTTAACTTTGTAAATTTTGCTCTTAAAGACTTTAAAGTGGTCTTTTGCAACAGATTTGCCTAATGTAATAAGTCATTTGATTTTCTTTCTTCTTTTGGGGTGGTGGTGGTGGTGTT
>NW_006921596.1:589663-590672 GCF_000298275.1 Orycteropus afer afer | reverse complement strand
GTTAATGATTCTTCCTCCAATCCTGATGCCACGTTTTTCTTCATATAGTCCAGCTTCTCAGATTATTTGCTCAGCATATAGATTGAATAAGTGTGGGGAAAGGATAAAAGCCTGATGCACTCCCTTATACTCCCTTCTACATATGTTATACTCCCTTCTTGATTTAAAACCATGTAGTGTCCCCTTGTCTTCCATGAATGTCAGGCGGTGAGTATTCAGCTTTCACTCTTTAGAAGCAAGAGAACATCTCTAGCCCTCGCCACCAGTAACTTCTTATATGTCATTATGATCATTCAGACTTTTATGCTATGCTGCCTCTATTTTAAGAACACTTTCAGAATGTTTATTATACTTCTCAACTATCTCATAATTAATCATTTAATTTTAATTGTATATTTCACTGCTCTAATTGGGCACGACTCTTTCTTATGTAGTACTTCTCTCTGGGACAGAGGAGCAGTCAGCCGCAGGGATTCAGGTGAAGAGAGGGAACTCAGGCATGCCCAAAGCAGGAGGGTGGGAGAGTGAGAGAAAGGGGATTAAAAGGCCCAGGAACCCGGACAGAGGAGCAGTCAGCTGTAGGGATCCAGGTGAGAGTGGTATGAGAGGTTTCCAACAGGGAGACAAACTTGTCTGTTGTTTTGTCCTACCATGGTGACATGTTGATACGAGTTTTGAGGCTGAGCCACTGGTGTTTCAAACCCAGCAGGATGCACGTGGTGCACAGGTATCAGCCCAGATTACAGACTGAGACAGACTAGAAAGAAGGAAGAGGCCATCCACTTCTCAAAGAATTGGTCAGGGAAAACTTTATGAATAGCAAAGAAACACTGTTTGATATATTACTGTGCGACGTTATGAATAGTCCGGTAAGGTTAGAAGGCTCTCAAAATAGGACTGAGAAAGAGCTGCAACATCTGAGTAAACCCAGCTTTACTCCTAAGGTTAAGGTAAAGCTTTTGAGACCTCCATTTGCTGATGTGGCACCACTCAAATTGAAGAGAAACAG
>NW_006921596.1:576246-582095 GCF_000298275.1 Orycteropus afer afer | reverse complement strand
AGTGTAGGAGAGTCCGAATCTCTCTACATTCTTGCCAACGTTTGTTATTTTCTGTCTTGTTAAACTTTGCTACTAGTGCTGGGGCAAGATGGTATCTCATTGTTGTTTTGATTTGCATCTCTCTAATGGCTAATGATCATGAGCATTTCTTCATATGTTTGTTAGCCTCCTGAATACATTTGGTACTTTCATCCTCTTTGGTGAAGTGTCTATTCATGACTTCTGCTCATTTTTTAATTGGATTATTTGTCTTTTTGTTGTTGAGGTGTTGGAGTTTTCTATAAATTCTAGAAATAAGTCCCTTGTTAGATATGTCATTGCTGAATATTTTTTCCCAATTGGTAGGTTCTCTTTTGATTCTTTTGGAGAAGTCTTTGGAAGCACATAAAAATTTAATTTTTAGAAGGTCCCATTCCTCTAGTTTCTCTTCTACTTTTTGTGCATTTTGTGTTATGCTTGATAGTCTATTTAAGCCATATTTTGGGACCCCTAAATTTGCCCTTAGTTTTTCCATGAGGAACTTTACAGTTTTAGGTTTCACATTTATGTCTTTGATCCATCTCAATTCATTTTTGTGTATGGTGTGAGGTACAGATCTTGTTTCATTTTTCTGTAAATGGATATCCAGTTTTGCCAGCACCATTTATTAAACAGAAAATCTCTTCCCCATTTAATGGAGTTTGGCCCTTTTTCAAAGATCAGCTGACCATAGGTCAATGGATCTGTTTCTGCCTTCTCAATTCTATTCCATTTGTCTATGTGTCTGTCATTGAACCAATACTAGGCAGTTTTGACTACTGTAGCTGTATAGAAGATTTTGAGATCCAGCAGTGTGAGACCTCCTACGTTGTTGTTGTTCTTCAATTGTTGTTGTTATGCACTGTTGAGTCGGATCCGACTCATAGTGACCCCTCCTTGAGTTTCCAAGGCAGTATCACTAGGGAAGTAGATTTCCCAACCTTCCTTCCAAGGAGTGGCTGGTGGGTTTGAACCGCCAGCCTTCTGGATAGCAGTCTAGTGCCTTAGGGTCTCTTTCCTTCCCATATAAAGTTAGTAATTGTTTTTTTTCTGTATCCTTAAAGAGTGCTGATGACATCTGGATTGGAATTGCATTGAATGTATCAATTGCTTTGGGCAGAACTGACATTTTCACAATGTTCGATCTTCCTATCTCTGAGCATGGGATGTTCTTCCATTTATGTAAATCTCTTATAGTTTCTTGAAGTAGTCTTTTATAATTTTCTTTTACAGGTCTTTTGTGTCCCTGGCAAGATTTATTCCCAAGTTTTTGTTTGTTTGTTTCTTTTGTTTTCTGGTAGTATTGTAAACAGTGTTGATTTCCTTATTTCTTTTTCAGCAATTTATTTGCTCATGTGGAGGAATCTAACTAATTTTTGGATATTGATCTTGTATTCTGCCACTATGCTAAATCTCTCAATGAGTTTCAGTAGATTTTTGACTGAGTCTCTTGGGTTTGCTAGGTATAGGATCATATCATCAGCAAATAGGAATATTTTGACTTCTTCCTTACCAATTTGGATATATTTAATTTCCCTTTCTTACTTTATTGCCCTGGCTAGGACTTCCAATACAATGTTGAATAGAAGTGGTGAGAGAGGGCATCCTTGTCTGCTTTCTGTTCACAAGGGGAATTATTTCAGTTTCTCTCCATTGAGAATAATGTTGGCTGTTGGTTTTGCATATATGCTCTTTATTATGTTGAGGAATGTCCCTTCTATTCCTATTTTGCTGAGATCAAGAAAGGGTGTTGGATTTTATCAAATGCCTTTTCTACATCAATTGATATGATCATATGGTTCTTTTCCTTTGTTTTATTTATGTGGTAAAGGACGTTGATTGCTTTTCTAATGTTGAACCATCCTTGCATACCTGATATGTGGTGGTTAAGTTTGTGTGTCAACTTGGCAAGGCCTGGTTGAGTGGTTGGGCAGGTGAATGTAGTATTCCTCATGATGGGACTCATAATCAACTCCATGATGGAATCTACTGGGAGCAGCTGAATAGCTGCCTTTGGGTATGTGGCCTGCTTCCTATATATAAGAAACAGCTTTGGGAATGGTCTCTGGCTTATGGCATGCTTGAACCCTTCGTGTAGCCATGTCATTTTTCAGCAGCCTGCCATGCTTTGCCAACCTTGGGACTTTTAATGGACTTGAATTAATGGCCTGCCACTTGGTTTTGTAACATTGGGACTATGCCATTTCATTTGGCAACCTTGGGCTTGTTAGCCTCAGCAGCCAGTAGCTGCCTGAGTGAAGAGGTGCCTCTAGCTTCAGTGGGCCGGGAGCAAGAAGCAGAGCTGAAGCCCAAGGTCGAGGGGATTTCACACAGTCTCTAGAGTTTGGTACTTTGGACTTGGACTCTAGCCTCCTCAGATGTAAGAGAATAAACTCCTGTTTGTTTAAGCATCCCATTTGTGTTATATTCTTGTCAGAGTGGCACTAGGTAACCAGAATATGATATGAATCCCACTTGGTCATAATGAATTATTTTCTTTATATGTTGCTGGAGTATATTGGCTAGGATTTTGTGGAAGATTTTTGCATCTATATTCATGAGGGATATTGGTCTGTAGTTTTCCTTTTTAGAAGGATGTTTTTTGCCTGGTTTTGGTACCAAGGTTATGCTTATTTCAAAAAATGAATTAGGGAGGATTCCATTCTTTTCTATGTTTTGGAATCGTTTCAGTAGGTCTGGTGTCAATTCTTCTCTGAATATGTAGTAGAGTTCTCCAGTGAAACCATCTGGGCCAGGACTTTTTTTGTTGGTAATTTTTTTGACATGTCCAATGTCTTCTTTTGTTTTAGATCTGTTCAACTTTTCCAACTCAGTCTGATCTGTCCACTTCTTCCGGATTTCAAATTTGTTGGAGTACAGTTCATCATAGTATCCTAATATTATCCTTTTTATTTCAGTTTGTTCTGTAATGATGTCACCTGCTTCTTTTCTTATTCATGTTATTTGTATTCTCTCCATCCTTTTCTTTGCTAAATTTGGCAGTGGTTTATCAATTTTATTAATCTTTTCAAAAAACCAACTTCTAGTCTTGTTGATTTTTTCTATTGTCTTCCTATTTTGTGTCATTGATTTCTGCTCGAATCTTTATTATTTCCTTTATTTTGGTGACTGTAGGCTTTTCTTACTGTTCTTTTTTAATTGTTGGAGGTGTTGGTTTAATGTGTTGATTTTGGCTCTTTCTTCTTTTTTGATATGTGCATTTATTGTGATAAATTGGCCTGTGGTCAACATTTTTTCTGTATCCCAAAGATCCTGGTATGTTGTGTTTTCATTCTCATTTGACTCCAGGAATTTTTCAATTTCATTTTTTATTTCTACTATTACCCAGTGGTTTTTGAGGAGAGTGTTGTTCAGTTTCCATGTGTTTTCTCTTTTTCCATTGATCTACATATTGTTGATTTCTAATTTGATAGCATTTGATCTGAGAAGATGCTTTGCAGTATGTCAATGTTTTTAAATTTATTAAGGTTTGCTTTATGGCCTAACGTATGGTCAATCCTGGAAGAATGTACCATGTGCACAGGACAAGAATATATATTGTACTGTTGTTCAGTGAAGTGCTCTTTAGATGTTCATAAGGTCAAGTTGGTGGATAGTATTGTTTAGCTCTTCTGTGACTTTGCTGAGTTTCTTTCCAGTTGTTCTATCTTTCATTGTAAGTGGTCTCCTACTATAATTGTGGAGTCATCTATTTGCCTTTCCAACTCTTTTAAAGTCTGATTTATGTATTTTGGGGCTCTTTCATTGGATGCATAGGTATTTGTTATGGTTATATCTTCTTGGTGATCCTTTAATCATTATATAATGTCCTTCCTTGTCTCATATGGTGGTTTTTTGTCTTAAAGTCAATTTGATCAGAAATTAATATTGCTACTGCTGCTCTTTTAAGGTTGACATTTGCTTGATATATCTTTTTCCAACCTTTGATTTTATCTATTTTTGTCTTTGTCTCTAAAGTGCATCTCTTGTAGACAGCATATTGATGGGTTTTGTTTTCTTATCCAATCTGCAACTCTCCATCTCTTGAGTGGTGCATTTAATCCATCAACATTCAGTGTAATTATTGACAAGTATGAATTGCTTGCTCTCATTTTGTTATGTGTTTTTGCATGGTGTCGCTGGTTTCTTTGTTCCTTATTATTTTCTGTGCTGAACTCATTATGTTTATGAATCATGTTATCATTTCCTTTGTTACTGTTATTTTAGTATTTGCTGAATATTTGTGTTTGTCCTCTTTTTTATTGTGATGCGAAGGTTTATCATTTTTCTTTGAGGTTACCCTGTGATTTATAATTTTCTCCCTGAGATTAGAAACATCCATTCTATCTTGCAACTCTCTTTACTTCCTCACCATTTAGAAGTTCTGTAACTACACAGTATTTTCCCTCTTTTTGTTTGTAGTTGTCTTCACTTGCCAATTGATGTCTCTGGTTCCCTGTTTATAATTTTGTAAGCTTATTTTACTTTAGATATGTGCATACTTGTGGTTTCTGGGTTATATCATCTTGTGTATTACTGGTTGATTGTTATTTGTTATTTTTGATTCTCTGTTTAAAGGATTCCCTTTAGTATCTCTTGTAAGGTTGGTCTGGTTTTAACAAATTCCCTTAGTTTCTGCTTATCTGGAAATCTCTTAATTTCCATATTTGAGGGACAATTATGCCAGGTATATAATTCTTGGTTGAAAATTTTTCTCTTTCAGGATTTTATATATCCATCCCATTGCCTTCTCACTTGCATGGTTTCTGCTGAGAAATCAGAGTTTCTTCTTACTGGTTGTCCTTTGTAAGTAACTTTTTGTTTTTCCCATGCTGCTTTCAGGATTCTTTCTTTGTCTTTGGTTTTCATGAGTTTGATGATGATACGTCTTGGTGATTTTCTTTTGGGGTCTATCCTGTTTAGGGTTTGCCAGGCTTCCTGAATGGATATATTCTCATCTTTCATCATAACAGGGAAATTCTCCTCCGACAAATATTGGACAATTTTCTCAGTGGTTTTATTTTTCTCTTCCTGTGCTTATTTCCAATGACATGTAGTTTATTCCTTTTGATGGTATTCCACATGAACCTTAGGCTTTCTTCATTTTGTTTTGATCTTTTTTCTGATTGATCTCTTTCCAAAGAAGGATTCAGGTATTTGTCTTCAATCTCACTAATTCTTTCTTCCATTGCATTGATTCTACTACTTTGCCCTTTCAATATGTTATCTAATTCTGACAATTTAGTATTAATCTTCTGGATTTCTATCCGCAGATTTACACTCACTTCTAATTTTTCATTTATTTTGTCATTTTGTTCTTGTATTTTCTTCCAAAATTTTTCTAGGGTTTTGTTTGTGTTTCCTTGGTCTGTCTCTCAGTCCTTTGAAGATAGTTAAATATAGTTATTTTGTATTCCTTATCAGAGAGTTTCAATGCTGCTTCTTCCTCAGGGATGTGTCTGGGTCCATATCCTGCTCCCTTGCTTCTACCACTTTATCTTGCTTCTTTGTGTGGACTGTGATGGTTTGTTGTGTCCAAGACATCGTGGCATTGTTGTATTTAGATCTTTGTTAACTGTTTGTGAAGAGCAGCCAAGGGTGAATCAGGCTTTTCTTGGTGGTTTTTTATTATTGGCCCATTGTTGGAGAAGGAAGTGGTGGCTCTCGCTCAGTAAGTGAAGTTGCAGGGTGTGTGGGTGTAGTTGTGTTGTATGGAGACTGTTGCTGTCTTGTGCTCAGTTAGACAAAAATAACAATTAAATAACCATCAAAAAAGTAAAAGCAAATGGACAAAAATATACCATGTAATCACACAGGACCTGTAACCATAA
>NW_006921596.1:572223-575996 GCF_000298275.1 Orycteropus afer afer | reverse complement strand
AAAAAAAAAAGCTGAAAACTAGGACCTGGGAGGAGAAAAATAAAGAATAATAGTAAAAAGGACAAAAGTAATAATAATAGTAGTAGTTTTAAAACAGACAAAAACAAACAAATTAAAAAACAGAAAAAAGAAAAAAAAATTGGCCCAGGGCAGGCAGGGCACCCAGCCTCCATCCGTGCACACAGACTGGGAAGGAATTTCTGCCAGTCCAGAAACTGGGTGGGAGTGAGGGATGGCTGCACCTCCATTCACCAAGAGGGTGTGGGGTATAAGATTAACAAAGGAATGTCATACCTTTCCAGTCGTCCCGGTCCAGAATGTCCTTGGGGTTCCCGGCAAGTGGACCCTATTCTTAAGTCACTGGAATCTGGGAGAATGCTGTCACTTTAAACATCCAAAATGGTGAAGCTGCTTGTAAACCTTCAAAAAGGCTGTGCCCTCCAGACAGACAAAAGTCCACAGCTCAGCCTGCCTTCCTCTTCGTTGCTTCCACTTCTATCCCCTAACTGCCAGAGCAGTCTTCTGTGCAGTCCCTGGCTAGCAGGGCCGATTTTTAGGTTAATTCTTAGGTCTTACCACCACTCGGCAATATCCAAGCTGTCTGCGCCATCAGGATCACTGTTAGACTGCAACTCCCTATGTCTCCTTTTTTTTTGGTGTTTGTATGAAAAGTCTGCTATTTGGAGTTTAGTCCACTTCTATATCCTTCTTTTCAAGGCTCAGGGGTCCAGGATTATCTTCTGTATCTGTGTTAATTGGCTCCCCTTTTCTTTGTTGAAGATGGTCTATGCAGTCTTTCTGCCTCTTCTGCCATCTTACCAGAACTCCAGAACTCTTTCCATCTTTTTTTGATGATTCCTGTTTCGCTCCTTATTTTGGAAAACTCACTGCTGTTGAGTCAGATCCAACTCAGAGTGACCCCTCCTTGGGTTTCTGAAAGCTCTGGTAGCATAGTGCCTAAGACACTTGACTGCTAACCAGAAGGCTGGCAGTTCAAACCCACCAGCCACTCCCTGGAAGAAAGCTTGGGCAATCTACTTCCATAGTGGTACTGCCTTGGAAACCCAAGGAGGGGTTGCTATGAGTCAGGTCTGACTCAATGGCACATAACAACAACAACAACAACAACATCACCACAGAAGCAGACTGTCCAACCTTCCTTCCAAGGAGTGGCTGGTAGGTTTGAAGTGTCATGCTTCTGGTTAGCAGTCAAATGCCTTAGGCACTACACCACCAGAGCTCCCAATTTCCTTCAATATTGCTATTCAAGGCTTGAATTTCTCCTTTAGGGTTTTCAGCCTTAGAAATGCAAGGTGTTTCTTTCTCTTTTGATTTTCTAACTCCAGGTCTTTGCGTATTTCATTATAATATTTTACTTATCTCCTCTAGCAGCCCTTTAAAATCTTCTGTTCAGTTGTTTTACTTCATTATTTCTTCCATTTTCTTTATCTACTCCCCATTTAAGAACAAGTTTCAGAGTCTCTGCTGACATCTATTTTGGTCTTTTCTTCTTTTCATGTCTTTTTAATGACCTTTTACTCTTTTCATGGGTGATGTCCTTGATGTCATTCCATAACTGGTCTGGTCTTTGATCATTGGTGTTCAATGCATCACATCTATTCTTCAGATGGTCTGTAAAGTCAAGTGGGATATACTCAAGGTCATATTTTAGCTCTCCTGCCCTTGTTTTAATTTTCTTCACCTTCAATTTAAACTGTTATTGTTGTTGTTATGTGCCGTCGAGTCAGACCCGACTCATAGCAACCCCTCCTTGGGTTTCTGAGGCAGTATCACTATGGAAGTAGATTACCCCATCTTCCTTGTGAGGAGTGGCTGTTGGGTTTGAACTGCCAGCCTTCTGGTTATCAGTCAAGTGCCTTAGGCACTACGCTACCAGAGCTCCTTAAATTTAAACTAGCATATAAGTAATTGGTGATCTGTTCTAGAGTCAACCCATGGCCTTATTCTGACTAATGATATTTAACCTCCATTATCTCTTGCCACAGATGTAGTTGATTTGATTCCTTTTATAGTCTATCTAAGCAGCTCTGGTAGCTCTGTGGTTAAGGTATTGGGCTGCTAACCAAAAGGTTGTTGTTGTTGTTATTTGCCATCGAGTTGGACCCGACTCATAGCATCAGAAGTGAAGAAGAACACACACACACACACACACAAAAAAAAAAAAAAAAAAAAACCAAGGACATTTAGAAGCAATTAACTCTAGGACACAATGGCCCTTGAGACCAGAAGAGCCAGATGGTGCCTGACTACCAATGCCAACCACTCAGAAAAGGATCAAATCTGGAGATCCTGGATAGAGTGAGACGGAAAACGTGGAACAAAATCCCAAAACTCAATAATGACCAGAATTACTGGTCAGATGAAGTCTGGCGAGACTCCCAATACTATGGCCCTGAAATACATTTGACACCTGGAATAAAACTCACCCCCAGGGGTGGGCTCGCAGCCCAATAGTTAGTGAGATGTACACACCGACCACTCAACCCAGGATGCTACACCCACACACTCAATGGTAATACTTCCCCTAAAGCAATAAACCATGGGACCCCAAAAGACCAACATTCAAACTGAAGAAATGCAGGACAAACAGGAGTGCATAATTATGAGGGGTGCAGGGGGAGTGTTGCAGGGTAGGGAGGGGAGGAGACTGGGTTAGGGTTGGACATGGTGTATGGGGAATGAAACTAAATGTACACATGGCTTTGAATGTAAAACAAGCTCTTAAAAAAAAACTTATTCACTATTTTAACAATAAAAATATTTTGTCTTCTTGTTTTAATTTTGATTTTACCATTGAAATCAGTATTTCTTTTTCTAATTCATATTTTAGATCAATTTCTAATTGTATTTCAGACTATTCTACAGCATGCACATATTCTCCTCTGTGTGTTTGTTATAATGAAGTATTTACAACAAACAATAGTCTATAGTAAGGAGCTCTGGTAGCGTAGAGCCTAAGGCATTTGACTGATAACCAGAAGGTTGGAAGTGCAAACCCCCCCAGCTGCTCAGCAGAAGCATGCCGGGGCAATCTACTTCCATAAGATTTACCACCTAAGAAACCCAATGGGAGTCACTATGAGTCAGAATCAACTGGATGGCAGTCAGGATAGTCTACAGTGATTATTAAAACACTGAAAACTTCTAGCGAACTTTATTTGGTAATATTTGGAGTGTGTAGCAAAGTTAATGACAAGCACATGAGTCAAAAATGCTATTTCAACTCATAGAGATCCTATAGGACCAAGTAGAACTGCTGTCTAAGTTTTCTCAGGCTGTAGTCTTTACAGAAGCACTCTGTTACATCTTTTCCCCTATGGAGTGACTGGTGGGTTCAAACTGCTGACCTTTCAATTAACAGCTAAGCATGTTCAGCACTCTGCCACCAGAGCTCCTTGTACAATGTATACCAACTTAATAATTATTTTATTTTCAATAATGGTTCATTTTTAAAAGAAAATAGGATCACTGACTCATATTTACAATGTGGTTATGACTATAGTTATGACCAAGTGTAACTGATTAGATTGTGGTTGCTTCTCTCCTACCTACTCTTTCTCTGGTTCTTATAAATGTTTTTCTTAACTTCAGACTCTGGATATCAGTGTTTCTTACTCTTGCTTTTCACTTGATATCAGTGGATTCCTCAGAAGAAGTAGTATCTTTATATTTATTGTTACCCTTTAATTCTTACTCAAGACTTATGGTTTTCCTGTTTTTCCCAATTTATTGCCTGAATTTTATTAGGATTG
>NW_006921596.1:569346-571273 GCF_000298275.1 Orycteropus afer afer | reverse complement strand
AACAGAATTGTGTGGTCCTGATTGATTCCACTGGGTAAGAGCCTGCCCAGTGACTATGAAGTTTATTCAAACCTCTTTAGACACCACCTCATGTTATGTTTAAACAAAGATGTTTGAATCAGATGAGCTACCACATCTACAGGTTACACAAAGAACCCAATAGTGCAAATTCTTCCTTATTGGTGAAAGGATGGTTGCCTGGCTTCCTGTGGAGGGTGAGCAGTTTAAAGCAAGTCTAATAAATTCCCTTAGACAACATCTGATTTCCAACGGCTGTAAAACTTCTAAGCCATTGTGCTCTCAGCACAACCACAGACAACATGATATCCTCTGCGGTTTAACTATAGGAACTAGAGCTCCTTCTGCCAGAAACTCTTGATGTAATCTAGATGAGGCTGTTGTAGGCTTGCAAAACTTTAGTCTCCATGAAAAGAAGCCTCACCCAGCTCTGCTTTGGGGCTGTACTTCATACATATGAAATAAGCCTACATTTACTTTGAAGCCAGATTCTTGGGTCAGTTCCCACCTTCGTGTGTACCAAACAACTCACTCTACTTCTCCCCTGGAGATCCATCCTTTCAGGCAAGTACCCTAATGCCCTTAACTTATCCCTAATTTGGTAAACAAATTTCAGTAACATATAAACATGATTTATGGAAACAAATCTTCTCCCAAATCTGCTTAGAGAAACAGTGTCACATAGCTATAAACAAAGATGAAAGACCACGACTCACAGGACCCACATCTGCAAAAGGGAGGACACAATTTGGGTCTCTGCCCATCTCCACCTCAAAGAGATTTATGATAAAACTGATGACCAGTCTTTACTGAGTACTTCCTGTCTACCACACACTGTGCTCACTGCTTCTCTTCCGCTATGTAATGAATCTTCACAACCATCTGAAAAGGTAGATTCTGTTTTCATCTGAATCTCAGGTTTAGAAAAGGTAAGTAATTTTATAAGGCCCCAGAGCTAATGCATGGAGGAACTTGGACCCGGGCATAGAAAGGGAGAGAACATTGGTCTGGCTTAACTGGATCCACATACACAGATAAACCATGTTGTTGTTGTTGTTGATATGTGCCATCGAGTCAGCCCTGACTCATAGCGACCCTCCTTGGGTTTCCAAGGTAGTATCACTATGAAAGTAGATTGCCCAACCTTCCTTCCAAGATAAACCATACTGACAAATAAATAAAATAAACCTGGACCTGATTTATCTAATTGTGACCTAGTTTCTAGGATAATTGTTAATTCTCTGCTTTATTCTTTCTTATGCAGGCACTACTTTCTGACCCTTGCCTGACATCCAGCATACTAGATCAGTGAGAACAGTAATTGAGAAATGGAAGAAATGTACCACCTCAGTGAACCAGAGTAGAAGAGATTGTTCCATATGGATGGCTGCAAAGGCCTTGGCCCCACACATCATCCCCAGGAAGGCTCCATACCACCTTCAAGGACAAAATCCATGTGTCCTGCACATTCTACTGAGATGTTAATCACAGCCCTTTCCTTCTGAGTCCTCAAACAAATGAGAAGGATCAAGGAGACAATAAAATAACAATAAGGCTGGTTGTGGAGCTGGATCCATCTAGTGACTGGGATTTAGAGCTGACATGAGGCTTCTTGTCTTCTTCAATATACCTTTGGGCCATTTATCCAGCAAGATGCTGAAGAGTCAGGAAGCTTTGTACCCATTGTTTACCAAGGGCAGGGACAGAGGTGGGCCCAGTAAGAAGCTGGTTCCAGTCCAAACAAGATGGACTTACCACATGGAAGCAGGAGCCAAAAACACCCTTGCTTTGCATGGAGAGCAACCCTGAAGGGAAAATTAGGCCAGGCCACAAGGGAACAGCACACCCAACATAGCTTAAATCATCCTGGACATCAGACTATTCCTACCTCTTCCAACAGTTAAGTAAC
>NW_006921596.1:567264-568511 GCF_000298275.1 Orycteropus afer afer | reverse complement strand
GCCAGCCGTCTGGTTAGCAGGCAAGTGTCTTAGCCACTATGCTACCAGAGCTCCCAGCTTGGGTTAGACACCCCTTAGTCTTCAAAGTGACATCTTTGCTCTTTAATACATTAAACAGGTCTCTTGCAGCAGAATTGCCCAATGCAATATAGCATTTGATTTCTTGACTCCTGCTTCCATGAGTATTGATTGTGGATCCAAGTAAAATGAAATCCTTGACAATTTCAATCATTTCTCCATTTATTATAATGTTGCTTATAGGTCCAATTGTGAAGATTATTATTATTTTTTTTATGCTGAGTTGTGATCCATACTTAAGTCTGTAGTCTCTGATTTTCATCAGCAAGTGCTTCAAGTCTTCTTCACTTTTATCAAACAAGGTTGTGTCATTTTCATATTGCAGGTTGTTAATGAGTCTTCCTCCAATCCTCATGCTGGGTTCTTCTTCATGTAGTCCAGATTCTTAGATTATTTTTTCACTATATAAATTTAATAAGTATGGTGAAAAGATACAACCCTGACACACACCGTTCCTGATTTTAAACCATGCAGTATCCCCTTGTTCTGTCCGAATGACTGGTTCTTATTCTATGTATAGTTTCCTCATAAACACAATTAAGTATTTTAGAATTCCAATTCTTTGCAATGTTATCCATAATTTGTTACAATCCACACAGTTGAATGCCTTTGCATAGTCAAAACATAGGCAAACATTTTTCTGATGTTCATTTCTTTCAGCAAAGATCCATCCAACATCAGCAATGATATCCTTCATTCCATGTCCTCTTTGGGATGGCAGTTCCCTGTCAACATACTGTTGCAATCCTTTTTGAATTATCTTCAGCAAATTTTACTTGCGCGTGGTATTAATGATATGATTCAGTAATTTCCACATTCTGTTGGATCACCTTTCTTTGAAATGGGCTCAAATATGGGTCTCTTCTAGTTGGTTGGCCAGTTTGTCGAAACATCTCAATGGATATCCCATTAGTTCCTAGAGCCTTGTTTTTTTCCAAGTTCCTTCAGTGCCGCTTGGACTTCTTCCTTTAATATCATCAGTTCTTGATCATATGCTACCTCCTGAATTGGTTGAATGTCAACCAATTTTTTTTTGGTACAGTGACTCTAGGTCTTCCTTTCACCTTCTTTTGATGCTTCCTACATTTTTCAATGTTTTGCCCATAGAGTCCTTCACTCTTTCAACTTGAGGCTTAATTTTTTTTCTTCAGGTTTTTTTTTTTTTTTTT
>NW_006921596.1:565171-566764 GCF_000298275.1 Orycteropus afer afer | reverse complement strand
CATCACTGGAATAATGCAAATGCTCAGTAAGAGTTTGTTTGAATTAATGACTGAAAGTGTTTGTTTGTTTGTTTGTTTTAACCAAGTCATCATAATGCCTCACTATTCACTGGCAGATACTGTCATACCCACATAAGTGATTTTGGAGAAATAAAAGTGAACAAGGCTAAGATTCTATGGCTGGGCCACAGCAACATCTTTTTATCACTAAGTCACAAAAGTCAGGGCCTGGGATCACTTGGCTACCTTTGGCATGCCCTGAAGGCAGCAGATACATCACACATCATAGCACAATGAAGCCAGACTTCTTCACCTCCCACTGTACTGTGACAGAAGGAAACGAACCAGCATGGCCAGGTGTCTACTTGGATTTTTGACTCTGATTGTATAGCCCCCTCAATCCTGAATCACCTGAGTCCAGCTAGAGGTGGGTAGTGTTGAGGTGAATCCTTTCTTCCTCCCAGTTTTTAAAGGACCTTTTCCAACACACCCGAAGGAAGACAGGCCTTCTCAGGCTGGCCTGGTGCTGTTTCCCAGGAGCAGTGTCCTGGAAGGTAGACCATCAGGTAGAAGAAGTATTCTTCAGAGAGCTGCATTCCCATGGGAATGGCGACAGCTTGAGCTTGACGGGGAGTCCTGTTGTATTCCGAGGTGTGAAGGGAAGGCATGAACTGTGCATATGCTGTACCATACAGTTTTGCCTACTGCTGCTTGTAGCTTCATTGTAGCTGTGAATGCTCTGTTCCTCTCCTCTTCACCCTTGAAGATTCGCAAACATACAAGATTGGACTGTGAGGCATGGCATTCCCTGCATCATAGCCAAAGGAGGATGTGAGTCTGATGGTCCTACCCACTGGGGCAGATGGGCACGTGTTAGGGAATCTCAAAGCTTGTGGTTAAACAGGCTTCCTTTCCATAAACAGCCTTTCCATCATTGCAGTATCTTGATTTTTGGTTTCATGGAAGATTTTTATTGGAACAGACTCTACAAAAGCAAAATCCTTTCTAAGGGAAAAGTGTATGAAAGATATCTAATCAGAGGCTATGTAACTCCGAGACCATCAATTGCACCACAAGAAACACAGATTTCTGGCCGATCTACTTTCCATACAGTTTTAAGGCTGCACTAAGATAAGCTTAAAGACCACAGCCAGAAAACCATGACTATACTTCTCTTTTTCTGTATAGGACAGACAGCTTCCATGACCAGATTCTGACTGTGAGAAGAGAGGAGGAAAACAGGAAAAGGGAAGCAGAGGGAAGAAGGGAGGAGAAGAGAGGAAAGGAGAAGGAGGAGGGAGTATGAAGAGGAGGAGAAACTCTTGTCAAAACCTTTTTAGTGCACAAAACTAATTCTGTTCATCTTGGATTTGTTGAGCTGGATAATATTCTGTGCACAGCTTCTAAATGAATTATTAAATGTCAACTCAAGATGGCTTAACTAAAATATCCAATTTAATAACCAAAAGAATCTAAGGTAACAATAACAATTTTACAGGTGAATGTAGAGTTGTCAAGGCAAACCATTATAGACAAGCTTTTGGGTTTTTCTCATAATCTCCCTCCACATCTCATCTTCTGTCACTAAATACC
>NW_006921596.1:561985-563201 GCF_000298275.1 Orycteropus afer afer | reverse complement strand
TTAATTTGATTTAATTACATTTTACTAAATTACAGTTAATTACTTAATTTTCCATAACATTATTGCCTCTATAGGATTTATATCAATCTGATATTATTTTGAGAGCTCTGTTAGCATAGTGCCCAAGGCATTTGACTGCTAACCAGAAGGCTGGTGGTTCAAACCCACCACCCACTCCTTGGAAGGAGATTGGGCAATCTACTTCCATGGAGATACCACCTCAGAAAGCCAAGGAGGGGTTGCTATGAGTCAGATCCGACTTGACAACAGTGAGTAATATTATCTTGGTAATGTATCTGTTCACTTGCTCATAATCTGTGTTTCCTGTTAGAGTGAAAGTGCATGAAGGCAAACACTCTTTCTACTATTTTGTTTCCAACTGTGTCCACAATGGCTAGCACAATGCCCACCATAGAGCTGACATTCAACAAATACTTACAGAATAAATTTATTTATTCTTATTAAAAATAAGATTTTTATAACTTTAATCTTCTTAATTTTCTTTTTCTGTGCCCATCAAAAGGTGAATGGATAAACGATCCATGGGTGTACCCATACAATGGTCTGCTACTCAGCCATTAAGAAAAACAAAACAAAAAAACCTGGAACTATTTGGCATGATACTGTAATGGTAGATACATGACATTATGCATTGTCAAAACCCAAGGACTGTACAAAGACTGAACTCTAACACAAACTACAGAGTTTAGTTAACAATAGTGTATCTACATTGATCCATAAATTGCACCAAATGTACCATACTGATTCAAGATGTTAATAAAAAAAAACTGTAGAAGGGGGAGAGAAAGTATACGGAAGATGGTGAGCAGTTTGAGGGGGAACTTTCAGACTAAGATAGAGTAAGAAGCTGAAAATCTGACAATCCACTTCTGAAAATCAGCCAGTGAAAACCACACGAATCACAAAGATCTGACCCACAACCAATCACGAGGATGGTGCAGGACCTGGCAGCCTTTTCTTCCATTGTGCATAGGATTGTCATGAATTGGAGGCCAAATCAAGATCAGCTAACAATAACAACTGTACTTTCTGAGCAATTTTTTCTGCAAACCTAAAATCACTCTCCACCATTCCACTCCACTACTCATCTGTTGGTTTGTCATACTATGGTGGCTTACATGTTACTGTGGTTCTGGATGGTATGCTGCCAGTATTTTCAATACCAGCGATGTTACCCATGATGGACAGGCTTCAG
>NW_006921596.1:558494-559855 GCF_000298275.1 Orycteropus afer afer | reverse complement strand
GTTCAGGCTGCACTGAAGGAATTGGCAGAATAACCTTTGAGATGTTTCAACAATTGCATGCAGACCTGGAGGCACTCACTCATCTATGGCCTGGCTTACTAACTGGAAGAGATCCATATCTGTGCCCATTCCAAAGAAAAGTGATGCAAGAGAATGCACAAATTATCAAACAATGACATTAATATCACACACAAGTAAGATTTTTCTCAATATTATTTTAAAATGATTGCAGCAGTATATTGACAAGGAACTGCCAGAAATTCAAGCTGGATTCAGACAAGGACGTGGAATAAGGGACATCATGAGGATCTTAGTTGAAAGCAAAGAATACCATAAGATGGTTCCATGTGTTATAGAGACTATGCAAAGGCATTCAACTATGTGGATCGTAACAAATTGTGGATAATATTGCAAATAATAGGAATTCCAGAACACTTAATTGTGCTCATGAGGAACTTCCACATAGACCAACAGGTAGTCATTCAAAAAGAAAAAGGGATACTGCATGGTTTAAAATCAGAAAAAGTATGTGCCAGGGTTGTATTCTTCCACCATACTTATTTAATCTGTATGCTGAGCTAATAATCTGAGTAGTTGGACTACACGAAGAACATAGCTTTAGAATAAACAGGACACTCATTAATAACCTGTGATAAGCAGATGACACAACCTTGCTCGCTGAAATGGAAAATGATTTAAAGCACTTATTTATGAAGTTCAGAGACCAGAGTCTTCAGTATGAATTATACCTCAATATAAAGAAAACAAAATCTTCACAACAGGACCAATAAGCAACATTAAGACAAATGGAAAAAAGGTTGAAGTTGTCAAGGATTTCATTTTACTTGGATCAACAATAAACATGCATGGAAGCAGCAGTCAAGAAATCAAAGGACATATTACCTTGGGCAAATCTGTTGCAAAAGACCTCTTTAAAGTGTTAAAGAGCAAATATGTCACTTTGAGGACCCAAGCCACAGTATTTTGAATATCCTTATATGCATATGAGAGCAGACAATGACTAAGAAAGTCTGCAGTAGAACTGATGCATTTGAATTGTATTGGGAAAGAATGTTGAATGTACCATGGACTGCTAGAAGGATGAACAAATCTGTCTTGGAAGAAGTATAGCCACGATGTTCCTTAGAAGTGAGAATGACTGGACTTTGTCTCTCATACTTCAGTCATGTTATCAGAAGGGACTAATCCCTGGAGAAGGATATTATGTTTGGTAGAGGGTCAGGGAAAAAGGGAAAGACCCTTACCATGATTGACACAGTGACTATGCTGATGGGCTCAAGCTCAAAGATTGTGAGGATGGCACAGGACCGTGCAATGTTTCATTCTGTCACACACAGGGT
>NW_006921596.1:546749-557789 GCF_000298275.1 Orycteropus afer afer | reverse complement strand
ACAGTTTTGAATGCAGAGACGTGCCTGGCTCTTCTGCCAGAAGCTGTGAATAATGCTCCCAACAGATCATGCAAATGCTATGGTCTATGTCTGTGTGCCCAGCTGGTCTGCTGATCAATTTTTACTTCTCAAATTGGGTCAGTAGAAAAAAAGATGAGGCTTTTTCTTCCTATAGATTCACTCCTCGTGATCTAAATTCTGTTAATATTGGGAAACCTGGGAATTCGAAGGTAAACCATCAGCTTCCCTGGGACCGCCTTTCAGAAAAGCCCAATGACCTATTTTCTTTTGAGATTTTCTTTCTTTAAATTAAAAGGCCCAAATTTCCTGGTTGGTAATCAAAGAGTAGCTTGAGAATAAAAATGCATCACTGGGATGATAACCAAGCCATATTACACCCCTAGCAGTTACTTAGTCATACCTTAAAAGTCTTAGCCAAGAAATCACTATGCAACTTCTGCATGTCTGTAAGATGGGCCAAGACAGCCAAGAGGGCTTCCTGGTAGCACTCATTGGTGGGGAATGGGCAGTGGATTTGGGGAGGGCTTTGGAAATTCTGTGTTGGCTTCACATAAGAACTGCATTTATTACCCTTGTTCCACCTGAAAGGTCCTGATTTTTTCATTTGGATGTGGACTTTTCACTTGTTTTAGTCGTAGGTGAGAAATGAACATTTCACCAAATGCGTAGGAGTCACAGCTTACCTTGAGCTTTTTGCACCACTGTTACTAATTGCTTTTTGGGTACCAGGGATTTGAGGGTGTCTAAACTATACCAAGAGACCCTAGCTCCCTAAGATGAGTGCTAAACCTAGCTTGAAAGCTCTAGCCAATCCAGAGTCATCTCTTGAACAAATTTTTGTTTGTTGTCCGCATGTTCCCAGCCTCAGTCACACCCAAAGAATGTTGAAAGGTACACATCACAATCCCTTGGGCAGTACAGGCTCCTTGACATATCACACATGCAACATGTGGGAAGCATCAGAGGAGGCAGGCAAGATCCTGGGTCACGCCAGGGGAAAAAGTTGACCTAGAGAGCTGGGAGAATCACAGTGGGCATCTTGGAAGAATGAAACTCATGTTCCACCCTAAAGGAGGGTACAATTTCTGGTTACAACAATCAAAGATATATTGTCTGGTGAGATAAGGAGAGCTGTTTTGTCAGAAGAAGTTTTATTTTTTTATTTTTTCCTGAAATTGACTTTCCTATCCTAGCTTCACAAGTTTTGCCATATCACCTATGGCCACCCAAAATCTTATTACACTCAGAGCAGACAAGAGGGACAAGCCAAGAGCTATAGGCAGCCAATAGCCACCACACGTAACAGGGAAACACAGGCCAGCTTTGGTTTGAATCCTTGTTCTGCCAAAGGCTTCCCTTATGTGTGTTCTATCTGTAATATGGAGTTTGTGGCATGGCAGGAATTGTCATGAAGATTAATGAGGCACTTTGTACGTAGTTCTTGACATGGTCTAAGAGCTCAATATGTGATAAACAAAAAAAAAAAACCAAACTCATTGCTGTGAAGTCTTATAGAATAGAGTAGAATTGTCCCAGAGTTCCTAGGTTGTAATTTCTATGGGAGCAGACTGCCACATCTTTCACCCATGGAATGGCTGGTGGATTCTAACACTGACCTTCTGGTTAGCAGCCCAGCACTTAACACTGTGCCACCAGGACTCCTTCAATATGTGATACCTGTTATTAAATGTTTCTAGGCTGAAATCAATAGTATATTTTAAAATAAAGGCCACAAAAATTGGGTTTCAAAGCATAAAAAACAAACAAGTTACAAAATAATGCAACCTGGCACTCCAGTCTTTACCTACCTCTTCAGAGCCCAACCCTGTAGCCCAAGGGCCCTGGCTCCCAAGGGAGTCCTTGTCCTGACCCCTGACACCCTGGGAAGTTTCAACTGTGTTTTCTCAGTGTTCAGTGAAATCTGCTGAGCCCATTTCAGCAAGAGTTGCCTTTAAAGAAATTTATGTTTCAAAATGAATACTAGGAGTACATCTCCCAACTTCACCCTCATGCCAAACCACAGTGCTGGATCAGGACCACATGCCTCAGGGAGGGAGTTGTGGTACTGTCAGCTTTGTGTCCAGAAGCACTTGTCATGGCCCAGAGCTCCTTCGCCTTGCTTTGTTCCTCAACCCCTGGGTCTTCAGAGGGATGTTGGGCTGCCTGGTGTCTGCCAGATGGGGATAGGGGTGAATGGGAGGGTTTATCCATCAGAGAACTCTGAGGAGCTCAGACTGCAGTGACAGCTGACATTCACACACAACACACTGCACTGAATGTTTTCACATGCGTTATCATTGAGACCTCATTACAATCCTCCAAGGTAGATGCTATTAACAGTTTCTTGTGTGACAGTTTGCTTTACATTTCTTCCCCATTAGACTATAAGCACTGGGAGGGCAGACACTGGGTCCATCTCTTTCCTTACTGTGGCCCTCGTCCTGGCACAGTGCCTGACAGATACTGCTCAATAAGTATCAACTGGGTGAAAAGTAGTTAAATTCAATAGGAATGAATGTCAAGTCAGCCCTTGGGTTCCAAAGTCAACTGCAACTGTAAGGAGGGAGGATTATGAACTAACTGTATGTGCATGAAAAATTGGAAAAGGAGAATGAAGTGGCTGCTGAAGTTGCCAGAGAAGCCCATCCTGAGCGGGTGGCTTCTTTGCTCTGTGATCTGGTTACTGCGGTCACAGCACTGCAAGAGGAGTAGCATAATGTCAGCCATGTTGAAGAATCATAGAACCTCTGAGAATTAGCTGAAGGAACTGGGGATATTTCTTTGGAGGGGAGATAATCTCAAACACCTACAACTTTTCTCTATGAATGTCGTAGAAGTGACAGATGGATGGAGTGGAGATTGATTTTAGCCCAGGTTAAAGGACTTTTTAACCCTAAGACTATTCTTTGGAGACAAAATTCTTGGCCTCAAGAGGTGTTTAAGCAGAACAGAGAAACTACAAGGGTGTCCCCAGTCAGGAGCAACTCAGCCAAGAGTTTGATTTTGATCATCTCTGATGTTAGCAACTATCTATTGAACAACTACCATGTGTCAGGGCCTCCACTATGTTCTGGGGCCCAGCAACAAAGAATGTACAATTCCTGTCTTTGAGGACTTAAATTCTAGCACATGGAGACAGACAAAATGGTTAATACACCATCAAAGGTCAGATAACAGCAAGTTCTCTGAAGAAAATAGGACAGAGATTATTATGGGAGCGGCTGGCCAGGGTGAAGCATCCTTTGGAACGAGAGTTAAGGAAGGCCTCACCAAGGGTCATTTGGACTCCAACCCTTTAGATGTGACCTTGTGTTCCCATCAATGATTTAAATATCTGCACAAATCAGTTCAATGGACTTAGAAAGCCTTTCCCAGCAAGACCATATCCATTGGTACCACAGCTGGAATGCATTTCCCAGAGGTGCTTTTCAGGGAACAATGTAAATTTAGAAGTGCAGACTTTGTGTGCTTCAACTCCATCTTTCTCCCTGACTGGGATGCATCTTGCTTCTTCTCTGGTGAACTCCTCCTTACCTTTCACATCCAAAGGGGTATTAAAGCCCTCTCTGATTCTTATTCTCTCTAGCCCCCGGTGGAGTTAAGAGTCCTTTTTCCAGGTTCCCACACTGCTTTTGCATACCTCTGCCATCATATTCCTGAGGAGAACTGTAATTGTTCACCTGTGATCTGTCCCCTTCACTGGAGCAGGGGCTCCTGGAGAACAGATGCTTTACCTTGTGTTCCCTGAGCCCTGCACAGTGGTGGCACTAGCAGCTTACACATGAATATTTGTATAAAAATGAGTCTTATCATTTTCTAACCCCACTTTCCAGTACAGCTGACCTACAAGTGAGCTTTTATTTTTAAGTCCTCATTTTCTACCATGATCAGAAAAGATCTAAATTCATTTGCCAGACTGTCCCTTAATGGTGTCCTTTGAGAAGGTAATTGGTGTACATCATTCTAAAGGTCTTTATTTTGTCAACACTGCCCAGAACACCTTTGGGTGTGAGGAATGGAGGGCTTAAAGGGCTCACTCTGCCATTATTTCTGCTCTCTGGTGGCACTCACTCAAAATCCAGCACACACTATGCCTCTTCGTGCCCTATACAGACATACCAAGAGGACTTTTTGTGTAACTGGCCAACATGACATGTCTTACTATACAAATGGAAGCTTTATGATGATAAGATCAGTAGTTACTGAGAAATTTATGTGACAAGCTGACAGATATAAAACTACAAAGCTTGCTTTTATGCCTCCCATCCTTTCAGTGGAAAAAAATAAATACCAAGATGACGGGTCACTCTGAAAAGAATTTATGATCTAAATTACCTAATACCTGGTGAACTTCTAATATGCAAGATGAAGTCTCTTGATGCTATTAAAAAGATAAACTTCATTTCCCAAGATTGCAGCAGATGGATTCATCCTGAAAAGGAATCAAAAGATCTTACCTTTCCCCTGACCCAGATAAACTCCTGACCTGTGAGGAGGAAGAGGAGGAAGGGGCATCTGCCTGGCTGAGATGCTCAAGCATCTCCCCAGCCTATGTCCAGAAGGGGATTGCCCCACCTAGACATAAAACATATGTCCATCCTGTAGAAGGAAACCTAAAATCAGAAATGAGTGTGCTCTGAAAGCCTCTGTGATGAAGTAGAGTGTTCTCTATTGCAAAGTGCATTTATTGTTGTTGCTGGTTGCCATAGAGTTGCCCCTGACTCACAGTGATCCCATGCACAACTGCACTAATGGGACAAAATGCTGCCTGATCCTGAGCCATCGCCATGATCAGTTAAGGGTCAGGCAATTGTGATCCATAACGTTATCACTGGCTGATTTTTGGAAGAAGATCATCAAGTCTTTCTTCCTAGTCCATCTTAGTCTGGAATCTCTGCTGAAACCTGTTCAGCATCATTGCGACACCCAAGCCTCCACTAACAGACAGGTGGTGACTGCATGTGAGATGCACTGGCCAGGAATCAAACCTGGGTCTTCCCCAGGGAAGGTGAGAATTCTACCATTGAAAAACCACTGTCCCCTGCAGAGTGCTTGTCAACCTGGAAAAACAGAACAGAGGATGACTTTCAGAACGAGGCATAGGTAATGGGACAGTGACTATAGCTACCATCATACCTCCAATCCAGTTGACAACTGAGAAGTCAGTCCCTCACCCAGAAGGCTGAAGTTAGCCTCTGTCTCTATATTGTTGTTACATGGGATGGGAGACAGTGCCAGACAAATGCTGGTGATGTCTGAAATTAGACATTGGCATCTGACAACTTGACCTTCCTCTGTTTGGCTGACCTCATTATCTACTTCTGGAGTGCACAGCCAAACCCTGGTATCAAGCATGCCAAGATAAGGCACAGAACTTGCTTCTTTGAATGTTCATATCCACTCTGTTATCCAAGAGGCGTTGTTATCCTTTCCCAGGAGGGAGATTGGTAGCCTCCTGGGTCTGATCTATGGATGGCTGAGGAGGCTGAACGAGGCCACACACATGAAGGGGCTCCAGATGAATGCTTTTCTCACCCTCTCCATCTCCTCCCACCCATGTTCAAGTTTGCAGCATCATGATGGGGCAAATGTTCAAACCTCAGCCTCCATTTCACCAAAGGTCCTCAAATCCTGGTTGTCTGATGTGATAGTAAAACTTGTGTGTCAGCTTGGCTGGATGATGATTCTAAGTGGTTTAAGCAGTTGTAATGGGGAATCATCCCCTATGATGAGATCTGATATAATCTAACCTCCAAGATGAGATATCCTGTGAACAGCCACTCTGTTGAAAGGGAGTTTCCTCATGGGTGTGGCCTGCTTCTGATATATGTATGGACATCCTGGGAACACTGTCTGGCTTTCTGCTGGATCTGGTCCTGCGTCTACCTCAAGAGCTCCAGTACTTGGAGCTGAACCAATGCAGCTGGCCTGCTGCATTGCCCACCAATCTTGGGATTGTTGCCTTTGCAGCCTGTGGGCCAACAATCTGCCATTTTACCTGCCAGTCCTGGAGTCATCAGCCAGCAAAGCCAGCAGCTGCTAAAACTGCCTGCTGATCTTGGGTGTGTCAGCTCCTGCAGCTGCGTGAGTCAGGAGAAGCCTCCAGCTTGATGTTAGATCCACGGACTTGAGACTTACCAGCCTCAACAACTGTGTGAGCCATTTCCCTAAGATAATTTTTTTCTCTCTCTCTCTCTCTCTTTCTCTCTCTCTCTCCCTGGTTTTGCTTCTCTAGGGAACCTAGCCTGAGACATCTGGGGAGTAGGAAATAGGAGATTAGGGATGAACTGAGCAGCAAAAGTTTATTTCTCCTTTTGTGGTGGTTATCTTATATGGTGTCCCCTCTGAGGGTCCATGGAGGGTCAGAACTGCAAAGTCTAATTTACAGATAAAAACCAGTTACCCTTGAGCCAACTTCAATATATGGTGACCCTGTGTGTGTCAGAGTAGAACTGGGCTCCACAGGCTTTTCAATGGTGGATTTCTTTGAAGTAGATGACCAGGCTTTTCTTTTGAGTGCTTCTGGGTAGACTTGAACCTCCAATCTTTCTGTTAGCAGCTAAGCATTTTTATCACCTATGGATAGGATCTCTGGTGGCATAGTGCTTAAGGCATTTGACTGCTAACCAGAAGGCTGGGGGTTCAAATCCACCAGCCACTGCTCAGAAGGAAAGTTGGGCAATCTACTTCCGTAGTGATACCACCTCGGCAACCCAAGGAGGGGTCGCTATGAGTCAGATCCTACTCTACAGCAGTAAGTTTTTTTTTTTTTTTAATGGACAACCACTTACAGATAGAAAGGTAGAATTCCAGAAAGGTGAGAGGTATCTCCAAGGCCACTGCAGTGCAGTAAATTTCTTAGTGTGGCTTTTCTACCTGTAAGTCTTTGTAAACTCTCTTTGTAAACTCCGTGATGGAATTTGCTGTGAGCAACTGAGGAGTTCCTGATTGTAAAATTTATCCACCTGGGGGTATTTCTGTTGGGCGTAGCACAGCAATGTTCTGGGAAGTTTGCTCTCTCTCAGGTGCTTAGGATTCTGTTATGATTGGTTAGTTTGGCCCCTCTACCAGGCTCAAAAGGAGGCCTCCTAGAGGCAGAGGTCCTCTCTCTGATCTCTGGCTAAGGAAGATGTGTTGCTGAGAAAAAGACACCGAGAGACACGCACTGCTGAGAAAGAGAAACTGGGAGGCATGCAGTGCTGGGAGAGCGACTGAGAGACTGTTGGCTGATAGACGGTGGGCTGGGAGAGAGACTGAACGTTGTTCCTGAACTTGAATTGTTGCCTGGTGCCTCCCTAATATACCCCATAATCTGTGAGTTCTGTGTGGCCACTGCAGTGAATTGTTGAATCCAGGAGAGAGGTGGTGGGTGCTTTGGGAGGACCGGTTGGTGAAAGGGCTGGAGGGAGGCAGCATGTCTGGCCTTTCAGGAATAGGCCTTGGGTTACTGATGGTGATCCTGTCTTCCTCTTGTGGAGTTAGAGGAGATCAGGAGATGTGGCCTCCTTGCTCTTTTTGCAGTCACACAGCGAGATGATGGCTAAACTGGGACTAAAAGCAGCCTCCTCAAAATCCCAGGTCCATGTCCTTTCCACACTGCTTCTTTTTGCCTTCCCTCACTTTTCTTTTACTTCTCTAACCTCCTCCTCCCAACATTTTCATTGTTGGACTATTTTAGGGGTGCTTCCTGGGTATTTTCCTCCATGTATTTTTATCTCTGAAGAAGAAAGCATGGAGGGGAGTGTGAGTGCATGTGTGAGTATGTGTGTGCATGATTGTGAGCTGTGTTTCCCAAATTAAACTCTTTTACTGTATTTTATCAGATCAATCCTCCATGTACTCTTAAGCATTGTCTCATTTAAATAAAACTTCCATTTGTAAGAATCCTATAAATAGAAAGTTGTATTGATCAGGGCCCCAGGCTGCACTTTGGTTATCACTGAAGCCTGACCAGTTAATGTGAGGGCTACAATTTATTATGCAGCAAGATACAGTGTGAGACTCTACCATTTAGGTCTCTAAGAGAGGTGTGCTTCTTGGGAAGGGATCTAAATGAGATCCTGGATAGAGTGAGAGGAAAATTATGGAACAGATACAAAAATGACCCCAATTACTGGTCAGATGGAGTCTGGTGGGATCCCCAAGACTATGGCCCTGAGATACACTTCAGGCCTGGAATAGAACTCCCAAGGGCTTGCTCTCAACCCAGTAGTTAATAGGACTTACATGCAGAACACTCAACCCAGGGCAATGCACCCACCTACACTACAGAGATACATCCTTTGGAGTGATCAGCCATGCGGCACCAGAGGGGCAATATTCACACAGAGGAAAAGCTGAATAGATAGGAGTGCATAACTGAGAAGGGCACAGGGAGGGGGTGGTTACTGGTAAGGGAGAGGAGGAGGGTGGGTTAGGGTTGTGGATGGTAATTGGGGAGTGAAAACAAATGTACATTAACTGTTGAATGTAAAACAAATTCTGCTTTATAAGTTTGCACCTAAAGCACAATATAAATAAATAAAGAAAGGTGTGGTTAGCTCTGGAAAGCAAATTCAGTGGGGCCTTCTTTAGGATCACTACTCACTCCTGATTTGCCATCTCACAACCCCATACGTTAGTGAGTTGAGCTTTTACCATGACACCATGGCCCCAGCTGGTGAATGATAAGTTATCATTCACCAAGGAAATGAAGATGTTAGTCTAGGAGGACTACAAAGGCCACCTGGTTTTACATTGGAGGTCAAGCTGGAAAAAAGTGAGTGGGCTGAGGATTGTCTTGACTACCAACAATGTTGAATTAAACATTGACATATTAGCCTATTGTGTGAAGGGTCTCGTTATTGGGCAATAAAATCTGTTTCCTTCAGAAGCCATAGACTTAGATTATACATCGATTGCACTCTTGGTTAAGCCACTAACCATATTTTCATCATTTTGCTGCATGTGACTGGAAGATGCCAAGGAATCAACAATCAACTCCTGCTCTCAAGTTGATGGCAATCGAATGGTTTCCCCTAACTTTGTGGAAATTAGGTGTGAGTATAAGTACAGATAAGGTCACGTTTATATTTTCACCCTGAGAAATCTGGTGCAGGGTTCCTCTTTGTCACACTAGCAGAAATCCTGCTTCCTGCAGGGGACTCTGCTCCCCAACTATGTCAGAGACTTCCTGGTGGGGTTTTCTTGGACAGAGGGGTCCCTGGACGCTGGTGCATGGGAAATTTACCACCATGGTGATACTACAGGGACTCATCTAACCTGAGACTGTTGAAACTGGCTTCTCACTTCTGGCCCTGATGCTTGCAGGACCACTGGCCTCCCTGTGGCCTTTCTGTAAACATAGAACATGAAGCCACCTTTCAAGTCCATACAGTACAGTAAGGTCTGGTTATGAGTTTCTTCTGTTTTCCTCTTAGTGTTATTAGTCTCCTCTACAGTCTTTCCTTTTAAAAAAAACTTTCCATTCTCCCATCCTGCCAGTCCCTGGTAACCACTAATCTACTTTTATCTCCATGCATTTGCCTACTTTAGATATTTCATATAAGTGAGGTCATGTAATATTTATCCTTATGTCTGGCTTATTTCACTTAGCACATTTTTTTTGTCCTTTTTTTTTTTAATTTTTATATTTTATTCTGCTTTGGGTGCAAATTTACAAAGCAAATTAGTATTACATTCAACAGTTCATGCACATTTAATTTCATGTCCCAATTACCATCAACAACCATAAAAAATTCTACTCTCCTCCTTTCTCTGTGATGCCCCACTACTTGTGCCCTTCTTACCTATCTGTCCTTCTTACCTGTCTGTCCAGCTTTCCCTCTATGTTAATGTTGCCCCTCTGGTCCAGATGGTTGATTGCTTCAAGTGGTGATCTCCCTAGAGTACGTGAGTGCATCGCTCTGGGGCAGTTGTTCTGCATGTAGGTCTTTCTACTGTTGGGCTGAGAGCCAATCCATGGAAGTGAGTCTATTTCTAGACTTGAAAAGAAACCTGGGGCCATAGTCTTGGGGGTTCCACCAGACTCTATCCAACCAATAATTCTGGCCATTTTTGTGTTTTTGAAGTGTGTTCCACATTTTTCCTCCCGCTCTATCCAGTATCTCCAGTTTTGATCACTTTCTAAGTGGTTGGCATTGGTAGCTGGTCACCATCTAGTTCTTCTGGCCTTGGGGTCATGAAGGCTGAGGTCCTCATGGTCCAGCTTACCTTTGGACTAATTGTTTCCAGATGCCTTTGATTTTCTTCACTCTTCTTTGATTCAGATGAGAGGAGACAAATAGTTGTATCTTTGATGGCTGCTTAAAAGCGTTTAAGATAGTGATTGATTCCAAGATGGCGGAATAGGCAGAAAGTCTGCACAGACCTTCTTCAACAAAGAAAAGGGAAACCAATTAACACAGACACAGAAGATAATCCTGGACCCCTGAGCCTTGAAGGGAAGGATATAGAAGTGGACTCAACACCAACTAGCAGAAGAATTTGCATGAAAATACCAAAAAAGGAGACATGCGGACCTGTGGTCTGGAAGCAATCCTGAACGATCCTGATGGGACAGACAGCTTGGAGATTCCCGAGTGGTGGTAGGACCTAAGAATTAACCAAAAAATCAGCCCTGCTAGTCAGGGACTGCTTGGCGGACTGCTCTGGTGGCTGGGGAATAAACGGAGAAGGCAAAGAGAAAGGCGGGCTGAGTTGTGGAATTTTGTCTGTCCAGAGGGCACCACCGTTTTGAAGGTTTACAAGCGGCTTGATCTTTTTGGATATTAAAAGAGACAGTGTTCTCTGAGATTCCAGGGGCTTGAGAAGAGGTTCTGTTTTCCAGTAACCCCAAGGACACTCCAGACCTGCAACATTCCTCTTATTACTCTTATACCCCACAGCCGTGTGGTGAAAAGAGATGTGGCCACCCCCCACTCCCACCCACCTTCTGGGCCCACGGGAACTCCATCCCAATCTGTGTGCTTGGACGGACCCTGGGTGCCCTGCCTGTCCTCTGCTGATTTTTTTTTTTTT
>NW_006921596.1:539934-541129 GCF_000298275.1 Orycteropus afer afer | reverse complement strand
AAAACTGGAACTAGAAATACCATTTGACGCAGCTATTCCATTACTAGGTATATATCCTAAAGAAGTGAGAGCCATGACAAGAACAGACACATGCACACCCATGTTCATTGCAGCACTATTTACAATAGCCAAAAGATGGCAACAACCTAGGTGTCCATCAACTAAGGAATGGCTACCCAAACTATGGTACATACAAACAATGGAATACTATGCAAAGCTAAAGAATAATGTAGAATCTGCAAAACACCACATAACATGGATGAACTTGGAGGGCATTATGCTGAATGAAATAAGGCAATCACAAAAGGACAAATACTGTATTAGTCTGTTATTGTAAAATCAAGGAAAGGTTTATCTATGGAGGGACATTTTCTTTATTGGTTACCAATGGTGGGAGGGTGGGGTAGGGAACACTGTTAGATAGATAGAGATAAGTTTTTATTTGGGTGAAGACAAGGGCAATGTACCAAATGTGAGTGATCAATATAATAGCATTGAAGGAGAGAAAGACATAGAGAGGTACGAGGGAAGTATAGACAACAAAGATGAACCCTTTTTCATATACTGTACTGCATTGTCAATGAAGGCAAACATGGGTATATGGGTGGATAGATGGGTGCACAGGCTGAACTATCGGGTATGTCTATGAAGTGGGGAGTGTACCCAAGAACATGTATAGGGTTGGCAGACAATGGTCTTATAACTTTATGTGTATGATTTGAATTCCTGGGTGTATAGTGGAGCTGACAAGGGTCAAGGTTGTAATCACTGCTTGGTCACAGCCAGCTACCCAGAGGGACCGAGTAGTTGAACCTGTGGGCTCGGAACCATACTCACAGAGGACATCAAGCTCAATTGGCATAACATACTACACAAAGTATTGTTCCACCTCCTAATGTGGCGAGTAGTGAGTGTGATCTTAAAAGCTTGCAAGCTGCCATCTAGATGCAACGATGGGTTTCTCCTCATCCAGAGCAAAGAAGAATGAAGAAAACCAAAAATTCATGGAAACAATTAGTCTTAGTGACTGGTATACCATGCGATCTGTAGCCTATACAACTACGAGACCAGAAGAACTAGAAGGTGCCCAGCTACTACTGTCAACCACTTGGAAGAGGATCTATGTAGGAGATCCTGGATAGAGAGGGAGAACAATGTGGAACAAAACTCAAAATCATTTGGAGAGATAAAAAAA
>NW_006921596.1:535284-539754 GCF_000298275.1 Orycteropus afer afer | reverse complement strand
GGAGAAAGAAGGGCTGCTTATGCACAGGAGACAGCTCAGGGGGCAGGAGTGTATGGAGGGATGGACACAGGGAAGAGGTAACTATAGGGAGGAAGTAAGAGGGGAAATGTTGCATTGTGGTAAATTGTGGTCATTGCCATGAGACAAAGTGTATGTGAACTGCTGTATGGAAAGTGCATTTGCTTTGTAAAGTTTCACCCAAATCACACACACACACACACACACACAAAGAGAAAACCAAATTAAAAAAAAAAAAGCGTTTAAGATCCCTGTCACTACTCACCAAAGTAGGTTGTAGAATAAGATTGTCATGTACAATGTTGTGTCAATTGAGCATGATGTCACCCGAGAGTATGGTCCCAAGTCTGCAGGCCCAGTGATTCTCTCTCTCAAAGTGTTTTGTTGTCTCTGAGAAGACATTCTGTTTTCTGTTGCTTCTGTAATATATGTGTCTAGTTTTGTAGCACAAGTGTATATGTAAGATTATCTGCAGATCTATCTTTGATCTAGGGTATATTTCTGTTCACCTGCCCCATCTGGTCTTCTGACCTGTCTATGCATTTATCCATAGCCTGGTGTTTGGTGCTAGTGCCAATGCAGTATTGTGCATGTGCTAGTATTTGCCTCTGTTGTCTGTATCTTATGTGCACCTTTCAATGTCCTTCTTTTCCACAATGCCATGCGTTTCACAATCTTTCCATACTGTCTCTCCCCTCACCCAAATCAACATGTGATCCCTAACTAGTCTGAAATTTTCTCTCCTTTTCCCTCCCATCCCTGGTAACCAATAAAGTATATTTCCTTCCCTGAGTAAACCTTTCCTTGACTTTTTACAATAATGGGCTCATAATATTTGTCATTCTGTGGATGACTTATTTCACTCAGCACAATGTCCTCCAAAAGAGCTCTGGTGGTGTAGTGGATAAGCACTTGGCTGCTAACCAGAGGTCAGTGGTTCAAACCCAGTAGCCACTCCATGAAAGTGACATGACATGACATAACAACAGTGGCCATGACTGAGTTTGGAATAAGGCAGGGGCACCTCACATAGATAAGAAAATGGGTGGTAGGCAATCTACTTCCATAAAGATGTATAGCCTTGGAAACTCAATGGGGTCTCTATGAGTCAGAATCAACTAGAGAGTGGTTAAGTTTTTTTGTTTTGTTTTGTTTTGAATGTCCTCCAAATTCATCCATGTTGTGAAATGATTTATGATTTGTGTATTCTTCATCGTTTTTTAATGTTGCATAGTATTCCATTGGGAGCTCTGGTCATATAGTGCCTAAGGCATTTGACTGCTAACCAGAGGCTGGAGTTTCAAACCTACCAGCCACTCCTCAGAAGGAAGACTGGGCAATCTACTTCAGTAGAGACACCGCCTCAGAAACCCAAGTAGGGATTGCTATGAGTTGGATTTGACTTGACAGTAGTGAGTTTTTTTTTTTTTTAGTATTCCATTGTGTGAATGTACCATAGCTTGGTTATCCATTCATCTGTTGAAAGACATTTAGGTTGTTTCCATCTCTATGCTATAGTGAATTGTGCTGCAATGAACATGGTAGTGCGTACGTCTGTTCATATCCTATCTCTCACTTCTTTAGGATATATTACTAGTAACGGAATAGTTGGATCAAATGATATTTCTATTTTCAGTTTTTTAAGGAAATTCCATATCATTTTGCATAATGGTTGTCCCATTTTGTAGTCCCACCAGCAACGTATGAGAGTTCCAATCTCTCTGCAACTTTGTCAGGATTTTTTTCTTTTCTGTCTTGTTGAACTTTGCTATTATTGCTGAGGTGAGATGATATCTCATTGTTGTTTTGATTTGCATCTATCTGATGGCTGATGATCATGAGCATTTCCTCATGTGTTTGTTGGCCTCCAGTATATCTTCTTTAGTGAAGTGTCTGTTCATGTTCCTTGCCCATTTTTTAATTAGGTTTTTTGTCTCTGTGGTGTTGAGGTGGTGAAGTTTTCTATAAATTTTGGAGATAAGTCCTTGTCAGATATATCATAGCCAAATATTTTTTTCTTAATCTGTAGGTTCTCTTTTTACCCTTATGGAGAAATCCTTCAATGCACATAAGAATTTAATTTTTAAAAGGTCCCAATCATCTAGCTTCTCTTCCACTGCCTGCACATTTTCTGTTATGCTTGATAGTCTATTCATGCCATACATTAGGGCCCCTAGATTTGCTCCTATTTTGTCTCTGATGAGCTTTATAGTTTTGGGTTTTACATTTAAGTCTTTGATTCAACTTGATTTCATTTTTGTGTATGGGGTGAAATATGGGTCTTGTTTCATTTTTCTCCAAGTGGATATTCAATTTTGCCAGCACCATTTGTTAAAGAGGCTATCTCTCCTCCATTTAATGGGTTTTGGTCCTTTGTCAAAGATCAGCTGTCCATAAATGAATGGGTCTATTTCTGGGTTTTTTATTATGTTCCATTGGTCTGTCTATCATTGTACCAATTCTACACTGTTTTAACCACTGTGGCTGTATAGTAGGTTTTGAGATCCATGAGTGTGAGACCTCCTACTTTGTTTTTCTTCTTCAGCAGTGCTTTGTTTATCCAAGGTGTCTTTCCTTTCCATGTGAAATTAGTGCTTGATTGTTCCATGTCCTTAAAAAATATTGATGGAATCTTGTCCAGGATTGCATTGAATGTGTAGATTGCTTTTGGGTTTATGTGGTGTATTACTATTTTGTTTACCTCTGTATTGGTCTAACAGAAGATATACCACAAACAGGATGGCTTGATGAAACAGGAGTTTATTCTCTTACAGTTTGGAGGCTTGTGGTAGGTAAATTTGTATGTCAAGTTGGCTAGACCTGGTTGAGTGGTTGTTGTTTGTTGTTGTTATGTGCCATCGAGTCAGACCTGACTCATAGCGACCCCTCCTTGGGTTTCCGAGGCAGTATCACTACAGAAGTAGATTGCCCCATCTTCCTTCCGAGGAGTGACTAGTGGGTTTGAGTGATAAGATTGGTAATTATCTCCATGGTGGAATGTATTGGAGCAGCTGAGTAGCTGCTTTAGGGATGTGGTCTGCTTCTCGTATATAAGTAACAGCTTTGGGAATGGTCTCTAGCTTATGGCACACTTGAAACCTGCATGTAGCCGTGTCATTGTTCAGCAGCCTGCCATGCTCTTTTGACCTTGGGACTTTCAATGGACTTGAATTAATGGCCTGCCATGTGGTTTGGTAACATCAGGACTATGCCATTTTATTTGTTGACCTTGGGCTTGTCAGTCTCAGCAGCCAATAGCTTCCTGAGTGAAGAGATGCCTAGCTTCAGTGGGCCAAGAGCAAGAGGCAGAGCTGAAGCCTAAGGTCAAGGGGCTTTCACACAATCCCTAGAACCTGACAATTTGAACTCAGACTTCCAGCCTCCCAAATTTTAAGAATAAGCTCATGTTTGTTAAGGCCATCCCACTTGTGGTATATTCTTGTCAGAGTAGCACCAGGTAACCAGAACAAGTCTTTAAGTCTGAGTTCAAAATGGCAGGCTCTAGGGGCTGGGTGAAAGCCCCTCTACCTTGGGCTTTAACTCTACCTCCTGCTGCCAGTCCACTGGAGCTTGAGGCATTTTCTTCACTCAGCTGCTGGCTGCTGAGGCTGACAAGCCCGAGGTTGACAAGTAAAAAGGCACAGTCCTATTGTTACCAAACTACACGGCAGGCTGTTAATTCAAGTCCACTGAAAGTCCCAAGGTTGGCAGAGTGTGGCAGGCTGCTGAACGATAACACAGCTACGTGCAGAGTTTAATTATGCCATAAGCTAGATACCATTCCCTAAGCCTTCTCTTTATATACAGGAAGCAGACAACAGCCCTAAGGTGGCTACTCAGCTGTTCACAGTACATTCCACTATGGTGTTGATTACCAGTCTCATCATGGGGAATACTACATCCAGCCACTCAACCAGGCCCAGCCAAGTTGACACACAAACTTAACTACCACAATTACATTGATTGGTTTTTTGATGTTGCATACTTGGTATGAAACCCACTTGGTCATGATGTATTATTTTTTTGATATGTTGTTGGATTCTTTGGATAGGATTTTTTTTTTTTTTTTTGGGCAATGATATATTGAACAAGGGGTTAATCTCTAAAACTTACAGAAAACTGCAACATGTTAACAACAAAGAAACAAATAATCCAATTAAAAAATGGGCAGAGGACATGAACAGACACTTCACCAAAGAAAGCATTCAGGCAGCTAACAAACATGAAGAAATACTTATGATCATCAGCCATTAGAAAGATGCAAATCAAAATAATGAGATACTAGGATCGATGTGGTGTTGTGGTGTTCTCCTGTTGTTGTTGTTGTTGTTGTTGTTATTTGCCATCGAGTCAGCCCCAACTCATAGTGACCCCTCCTTGGGTTTCCGAGGCAGTATCACTATGGAAGTAGATCGCCCCATCTTCCTTCTGAGGAGTGGCTGGTGGGTTTGA
>NW_006921596.1:493979-531108 GCF_000298275.1 Orycteropus afer afer | reverse complement strand
CCCTTCAAGGCTCAGGGGTCCAAGATTATCTTCTGTGTCTGTGTTAATTGGTTTCCCTTTTCTTTGTTGAAGAGCATCTGTGCAGTCCTTGTGCCTAGTTCGCCATCTTGCCAGAACTCTGTTTGGATAGGATTTTGTTGAAGATTTTTGCATCTATATTCATGCAGAATATTGGTCTGTAGTTTTTTTTTAGTGGTGTCTTTCTCTGGTTTGGGTATCAGTGTTTTGCTTGCTTCATAGAATGAATTTGAGAGTAGTCCATCATTTTCTATGTTCTGGAATAATTTGAGTAGTACAGGTGTCCTTTCTTCCCTGAATGTTTGGTAAAGTTCTCCAGTGAAGCCATCTGGGCCAGGACATTTTTTGTGGAGAACTTTTCTTCTTCTTTTGTTATAGGTCTGTTTAAGTAGTCTATCTCTGACTGGGATAGTTTAGGTTAAGCCTTGTGTTTTATTATCTTTTTTATTTCAGTTGGTTCTGTTGTGATGTTGCCCTTTTTGTTTACTATTTGTGTTATTTGCATCTTCTCTTTCTTTTCCTTTGTTAAATTTGCCAGTAGTTTGTCAACTTTGTTAATCTTTTCAAAGAATCAGCTTCTTGTTTTGCTGATTTTCTCTATTTTTTTCATTTGTTTGTTTCTGCTTTATCTCTGCTCTGATCTTTATTGTCTCCTTACATTTGGATTCAGTATGTTTCTTTTGTTGTTCTTTTTCTAATTGTTAGGGTCATTGAATTAAAGTATTGATTTCAATTCTTTCCTCTTTTTTGGTGTGTGCATTTATTGCTATAAATTGACCTCTGAGTGTTGCTTTCACTGTGTCCCAAGTCCCAAAGGTTTTGGTAAGTTGTATTGTCATTTTCACTTGTATCTAAGAATTTTTTTCCATACCTTATTTCTTATATTACCCAATAGTCTTTGAGCATTGTGTTATTCAGTTTCCACATATTTTATATTTTTCCCTTGATTTTCCTATTGATTTTTTATTTTATAGCATTATGATCTGAGAAGATACTTTGTAGTATTTCATTATTTTTTAATTTATTGAGGCTTGTTTTACATCCTAACATATGGTCTATTCTGGAGAATGATCCATGTGCACTGGAGAAGAATGTATACTGTGCTTTTGTTGGGTGGAGTGCTCTGTCTGTCTATGAAGTCAAGTTGGTTGATTGTGTTGTTGAGTGCTTCTGTATCTTTGTTGAGTTTTTTTCTGGTTGTTCTGTCCCTCCTTGAAAGTGGTGTGTTAGTGTCTCCTACTACTATTGTAGAGTTGTCTATTTTTCCTTTCAATTCAGTTAATATTTTCTCTATGTATTTTGGAGCTCTTTCATTGGGTGCATAGATATTTATTATGGTAATGTCATTTTTGGTCCACTGACCTTTTTTTAGCATTGTATAGTGTCCTTCTTTGTCCCTTATGCTCTTTTCCACCTGGAAATCTATTTTATAAGAAATTAATATTGCCAATCCTGCTCTTTTTTGGTTGCTATTAGCTTGATACTTTTTTTTTCCATCCCTTAATCTTTATTTTTGTTTTTATCTTTGTGTCTAAGGTGAGTCTCTTGTAGACAGCATATGGTTTAGTCTTCATTTCTTATTCAACCTGCCACTTTCTTTCTCTTGACTGGTGCATTTAGTCCATTCACATTGAGTGTAATTAGTGGTAGATATGAATTGATTGCTGTCATTCTATTGTGTTTTTTGTTGTGTTATTGATGATTTCCTTGTTCTGAATATTTTTCTATGCTTAGTTCATTTTGTTATCAAGTGTTCTTTCTCTTTTCTTCTTTCTTATTGGTTTTGTGTTTACTAAGCCCATGTGTTTTTCTTCGTTCTTAAGAGGATTGTTAATTTTCTTTGTGGTTACCCTGAAGTAAATTATTATCTCCATAAGTTTGGAACAATCTGTTATATAAAGACATTGTCCTGTCTTCCTTTCCATTTGGAAGTTTTGTAATTAAAACTTTCATCTCCTCTGTTTGCATTGTTGCTGGTGTAGTCTGAAGATTGACTCCCTTATTTCTCTGTGTACATTATTTTATGAGCTTAATTTAAGCATCTATTTCTAGTTTGGTTTCTAAGTTGTGATGCCAAGTGTCTTGATTTTAATTTGTTTTTCTCTGCTGTGGGTTCTCTATTGGAAGGACTCCCTTTAGCATTTCTTGTAGGGTTGGTCTGGTTTTCACAAGTTATCTTAATTTCTGTTTGTCTGAGAATATCTTGATTTCATCCTCATATTTGAGGGAAAATTTGGCTAGATATATAATTCTTGGTTGGCAATACTTTTCCTTCAAGCTTTTATATATGTCATCCTACTGCCTTCTTTCCTGAATGGCTTCTGCTGAGAAATCAGAGCTTAGTCTTATTGATTGTTCATTGTAGGTGGCACTTTGTTTTTCCCGAGCTGCTCCCAAGATTCTTTCTTTGTCTTTGGTTTTAGAGAGTTTCATTATGATATGTCTTGGTGACTTTTTCTTGTGATCTTTCTTGTATAGGGTTTGTTGAGCTTCTTGGAGAGATACCTTTATAACTTTTCTTCCTTCATGATATGTGGGAAATTTTCTGTTAGCAACTCTTTGACAGGTTTTTTTTTTTTTTTTGTCTCCTCTTGTTCTGGTATTCCAATCAGGCATATGTTGTTTCTTTCCATGTCATCCCGTATAAATCATAGGTTCTCCTCATTTCTCTTAAATCTTTATTCTGATTTTTCTTCATACAGGCTGGCATCAAGGGACTTGTCTTCTTGTTGGTAAGTGTGTTCTTCAGCCAGTTCTAGTCTGCTCTTTTGTCCTTCCACTGTGTTGTCTATCTCCATAATTTTAGTGTTCATCTTCTAGATTTCTAATTGCTGGTTTTGTATGAGTTCTAACAGTGTATTTATCTTGTTATTTTGTTCTTGAATGATTTTCCTGAATTCTTCCAGTGTACTGTCTGTCTTCTCATTGTTTCTGTTTATGGTTTCCTTGAGCTCTTGGAAAGCCTTATTTATATACACTATTAATTCCTTCTCAGATAGTTCTATTGCTTATCCTTCTTCCATGGTAGATAATTCTTCAGCCTGGGTTTTTATTTCTATTGTCTTGACCTGTTTTTTTTTTTTTTTCTTTCTTGATTTGAGGTGTTCCATGTGATAGCTCTGGTTGGTTGGTGGAGGTTTAATGTGTTCCTCCTATTGGATGAGGCAGGGGAGAAAAGAAAGAAAGAATAAGGAAAATTAAAAAAAAAGTCACCAGAAACGAACCCTAGGATACAAATTAGGAAGAGTTTTCCATGTTTGGGGCAAGATAATTCAGTCAGCCATGCAGGCACAGGCAGGGCAGCCTGGGTCCTTCTGAGACATCTACTGATGATGATACCCTGCTGACAATCAAAGACCCACGGTTCAAAACCAACAGACACTCCATTGGATAGAGAGCCACCACTTTCTGCTTGGATCAAGAAGCCACAAAATCTCAGTGCCCAGGTCCACTCTGTGCCAAAATGGTTAACCAAGAGTTGGACCCAACCCCACTGCTGTGCACCTGCTCTAGGGCTCCACCTACTCAGAGGAAGTCTCTCCCTCTCCCCCACTCTCTTCTGAACTCCAGGGCAGCCCAAGCTAAAAGGGGGTCTTGATTCATTTCCCAGTAAGATTATCATACTCACTCACAGCCTGACGTCACCTTGAAACACTCCAAGTGTGGCTATTCTGAGTCCTCGATGCCTGTGGGTTGCACAATTTCTTTCTTTCTTTCTTTCCTTTTTTTCATTTCCTTCCCTCCTCCTTGAGCTCTTTGTATTTCTAATGACTGCTCTCCATCTCCATCTCTGCTGACTGGGTGGGTTCATTTATCTTTCCCAGTTGTTTAATCTGCTATCTTTCTTTGCCTTCACTCAATCTAATACTTTATCTTCTCCTTAGTTGCTCATAACTCTGGTGTCATTATTTGTATCTGCTTTACCTAGTTACTCAGTCTCAGTTTGAAGAGGGATTAAATGTGCAGGTTATCTGTACAATGCCCTCTTCCTCCTCTTTTTAAGGCTTATCCATGTGGTAGCATATATTAAAACTTTATTTCTCTTTATGACTGAATAATATTCCAGTGGATGTATATATCACATTTTTCTATCCTTTCATCTGCTGATGGACACTTGAGTTGTTCAGGGTGACAATCTTAAGGAGTCAATCCAAGTCTCCTCTGCTGCTGGGCATTTATGGTTCCTACCAGGTTTCTCCCCTGAACAGGATGACTGGTGGATGACTCTGTGGTCATTGGGGTGTTGGCTTGTATGTAAATGAGAAAGGATTTGCCATCAGGCCTGGGATCCTTGAAATGCCAGAATGAACAAGGGAAGGCTCTGGGGGCAACTATTATCACACCAGCATCCCAGGCTTTCTCCATGGAGCTTAAGCAGATCTTAGAGCAGAGTCCTTATTATTGTTCACCTTAGATAAGTGTCAGGTCTAGTTTGCAGTCTATGAGGAGAGGAAAAGATAGGGAGAATCCTCTATCCTGATAGGTTTTTAACTTCCACCAGGCAAACAGGTTCTCACCTCCTCCCAGCCCTTACCTGTGCATATCTCAGTTCTTCAATTCTCTGACCCTCTATAAACTGCTTCATTCACCCTCTAGTACCCATGAATCTGTTGAGATATTTTGCTTTTGGAGGCTTTTTCTCCTCTTTGCTTCTCTGAGTTTAATTCCTTCCTTAAGTTATTTTCATATACTTCATGAGATCTGAAATAAATGTGAGATTTCTATTTGCCATCTGAACTGGTAACTCTAGGCTATGACTGGAAAGTTCCAGACCTTAGTTCATGTTAAAAGGAAACCAAAAGATGATGACACACACTGAGGGAGGAGTACCTATACCACTTCTCAGACCATATCTACACGTTCAGCCTCATCCCAAGAGGCCAGCTTCCAGAGGCCGATTCCCCTCTCCCTAAGGAAGTGCCACAAAGCCTATAGACTCTCCTTGGATCCAAGTCCACATGGACAGGAACCCAAGAAAAATGAGAATGTTCTCCTTTTATCTTCTAACTCCCCATTTTCTGTCCCAAGTTCTATCTTCTTCTGGTATAACTAGCAGGCAGCTTCTATTTCCTAGCCACAGGGAATATCCCTGTCTTCCAGATTCAACATCAAAACTCTCAGGATATAGTAGTGTAATTCCAAAACCTGGGTTATTCTGCTATAAATTGCACAATGAATAGGGCACCAGTGAATTAAGTGGTTGAACTTCACTAAGCCTCATCCATTTGTCATTTAGTGTAGTTCCTCCAGCCTGAGATGAGATTCATGCTTCCATATCTCTCCTTCTCAGAAGAAATACAACCAGAAAGTTTGGAAGTGAAGATGGACATTTTAGACACATCATCAGGAAAGACCAATCACTAGAAAAAGACATCATGGTTGGTAAAGTGAAGGGTCAGCAAAGATGAAAGAAGCTCTCAGTGAGATAGATTGACACTGACTGAAACAATGGATGCAAACATGGCAACAATTATGAAGATGGCACAGGACCAGGCAACATTTTTTTTTTCCAGTTTTACATAAGCTTACTCTGAGTTGGAGCTGACTTGTAGGCAACTAACAACAACAACTAATGTCTACTGTCTTTCCTACAGTTCCCAACTGTCTGTGAGCTTACACTCATACAGGACACACACACACACACACATGGCTAGGAGTAGGATCATCAGTTGACATGTACAGTGCTGTCTAACATTGTATCAGAAAAGTATGTACCATCACATCACTCTCCAAAGCACCAACGGGTTCTATATAAATGATGATCCTGTCTGAAAACCCAGCCTAAAATGCCTGCTTTTCTGGTCTCCAGGAACAAAAGATTAAAGTTGGGTAAGTACTTGTTCTATTTCCAAGTAATTAGCAGATTCATACAGGTGGTTGTCCCAGTGAAAAGAAATGATGTGCCAAGGGAATAATTCACATCTCCTTACAAGCTATTTGTAGTTAGAAATAATGATTTTCCAACCTCTACCAGTTCCATAGAAGTTAAAAACAGTATAGGGCCCAAGTTTCTGTCTGAGGTACACAGCATTGAAGGAGGCATACCAAAGTGGCTTCTAAACTCTCATTTACAATACACAGTGCTCTTGCTCTTGTTAAGCATGTAGTTGAACTTGCTTATCTGTTATGCTGTAATACAAGTCTACATTAAATATTTTTCACTGTTAAATTTTAATAACTTGGGTTATCAGTGGGACAGAAACAATATCTAAGTGGCATTTAAAAGCAAATCTATTAAATTTGGGGTAACTGTGTTGCGTGATTTGAAACATTATAATTTGCATCCTATGGGGGGAAATGGTCACCATAAGAGAGAAGGAAAATTGTGTACTTTGGAAAATACAATCCAAGTCTAATATCCAGAGAAGAAAATTCTCTACTCATTACCAGGAAGATCATTTTTATTCTACCTATAACTAAAGTTATTAAAGTCTGATAGCTACAAAATACTTAATGAGAAATTGCACAATAAATTATAACAGCCAGAACTTGGACTAGCACTAAAACAAACAAACAAACAAACAACTTACTGCTGTAGAGTCATTTCCTACTCATAGTGACCCCTCCTTGGGTTTCTGAGGTGATATCTCTATTGAAGTAGATTGCCCAATCTTCCTTCTGAGGAGTGGGTGGTGGGTTTGAATTGTCAGCCTTCTGGTTAGCAGTCAAATGCCTTAGGCATTATGCCGTCAGCTGATAATAAACTTGAAATCTCCATGGTGAGATAGTGACCTAGCCTACAAGGTACACGCCTATAAATGTGAAATGACTGACAGTAAAATCCAGTGGTCAAACATTAAACAGGAAGTATTAAGAAATGCTACCAACTATCTGTCAGTTTGTTATTCTGTGGTAGGTTGAATGTTACTGTGATGCTGGAAGCTATGCTACCAGTATTTCAAATATCAACAAGGTCACCCCTGCAGACAGGTTTCAGCAGGGGTCCCAGATTAAGAGAGACCAAGAAGAAGGTCTTGGTGATCTACTTCTGAAAATCAGCCAATGACAACATTATAGATCATAATATAACATTATTAGACTTGCTTGCTAGCAATTAATCACTAGGGGGAAGATACCATGTTTGGTGAAGCAGAGGGCCAATGAAGGTGTAGGAGATCCTTTGTGAGATGGTGCAGTGTAGTAAATTTTCTGGTATGGCTTTTCTAGCCATAAGTCTTTGTAAACTCCATGGTGGAATTTGCTGTGAGCAACTGAGGAGCTCCTGATTGTAAAAGTTATCCACCTGGGGTATTTCTGTTGGGCGTGGCACAAAACAATGTTCTGGGAAGTTCGCTCTTTCTCAGGTGCTTAGAATTCTGATGTTATGATTGGTTAGTCTGGCCACTCTGCCAGGCTTAAAAGGAGGCTCCTAGAGGCAGAAGTCTCTCTGACTGCTGGCTGAGAAGGACGTGCTGCTGAGAGAAATGTGCTCCTAAGAGAAATGCGCTCCTGAGAGACATACATTCCTGAAAGACACAAACGTGCTCCTGAGAGACATGCACTCCTGAGAGACATGTACTGCTGGGAAAGAGATGCAAGAGACACACATTGCTGAAAGAGACACCAAGGGACATGCACTGCTGGGAGAGAGACTGTGAAAGACTTGGCGGAGAAACAGCGGGCTAACAGAGACTGAGTGTTTTTCCTGATCTTGAATTGTAACCTGGTGCTTCCCTAATAAACCCCATAATCTGTGAGTTCTGTGTGGCCACTGCAGTGAATTATCGAACCCAGCAGAAACATGGTGAGTGCTGTGGGAGGAATGGTTGGTGTCAGAGTTGGTGAAAGGGCTGAAGGGAAGCAGCATGACTGGCCTCACAGGACTAGGCCTTGGGCTACTAACAGTGATTCTGTCTTCCTCTTGTGCAGTTAGAGGAGGTCAGAAGATCATGCCTCCATTCCCTTTTGGCAGATGGATTGCCACAAGAGCCACAATAATGAACTTGAATGTGTTGGCTATTGTGAGGATGAAATAGGACCAGGTGATGGTTCAGTTTTTTTGTCCATAAAAGGTCACCATAAGTCAGAGTCCACTCAATGGCAACTAACAAAAACAATTATAATAACTATGACTTTATCTAATAGGACAGAAGGCCTTTATTGTCATATTCAAGGCAAGAATTGTTACTCCAGTCAAAAACCATAGCAAATTAACTTATCCACCAGCCTGCCCCACCACTCATCTGTCAGTTTGTCCTACTATGGTGGACTACATATTGTTGTGAGCCTGGAGGCCATGCCACCAGCATTTTATATACCAGCAGGGTCATCCATGGTGGACAGTTTTCAGTGGAGCTTCCAGACTAAGACAGACTGATAAGAAGGAAGGACCATTCATTTCTCAAAGTACTGGCCAAAGAAAACCTTATGAACTACAGTGAAACAGTGTCTGATACATTACTGAAAAACTTTATGAAGGGCCATATAACTCTGTCTGATGTAATGCTGGAAGACGAGCCTCTCAGGTTGGAAGGCACTCAAACTGTGACTGGGGAGAAGCTGTCTCATTAAAGTAGAGTAGACGTTAATGACATGAATAGAGTAAAGCTTTAGGGACCTTCATATGCAGATGGGGCATGATTCAAAATGTGAAGAAACAGCTGTAAATATTCACTAATAATTTAAGTATGAATGAAGTATGAATCCAGGAAAATTGGAAGTTATCAAAAAAGAAACGTAATACATAAAGATCTATATTCTAGGCATTAGTGAACTGAAATGGACTGGAATAGGCCATTTTGAATCAGAAAATCTTGTGATGCACTATCCTTGGGATGACAAAGTGAAGAGGAGTGGTATTGCATTCATTATCAAAAAGAACATTTGAAGATTTATCTTGAAGTGCAATACTGGCAGTGATAGAATAATATCCATAGGCCTACAAGGAAGACCAGTTAATACTACTATTATTCAAATTTATGCAGCAACCACCAACACAAAAGATGAAGAAATTGAAGATTTTTAACAACTTCTATACTCTGAAATTGACCAAACATGCAATCAAGATGTACTGATTATTGCTGGTGATTGGAATGTGAAAGTTGGAAACAATGAAGAAGCATCCATAGTTGGAAAACATGGCCTTTGTGACAGAAATGATACTGCAGATCACATGATACAATTTTGCAAGATTAAAGACATATTCATTGCAGATACTTTTTTTTAACAACATAAATGACAGCTATACATGTGGACCTCATTAGATGGAATACACAGGAATCAGATTGACTACATCTGCGGAAAGAAGCAATGAAGAAGATCAATATCATCAGTTAAAACAAGGCCAGGAGCTGACTGTGAAACAGAACATCAATTGCTCCAAGTTGAACCTGAAGGCAATTAAAACAGGTCCACAAGAGCCAAAATAAGACCTTGATTATATCTGACCTGAATTTAGAGACCATCTGAAAAATAGATTTGACATATTGAAAACCAGCGACAAAAGACCAGATGAATTGTGGGATAGCATCAAGAACATAATACATGAAGAAAGCAAAAGGCCGATAAAAAGAGAGGACAGGAAGAAATGACCAAATGGATGTCAGAAGAGACTCTGAAACTTGCTCTTGAACAGAGAGTAGCTAAAGTGAATGGAAGAAGTGATGAAATTAAAGACCTGAGTGGAAGATTTCAAAGGGCAGCTCAAGAAGACAAAGCAAAGTATTATAATGAAATGAGCAAAGACCAAGAGTTAGAAAAACAAAAGAGAAGAACATGCTTGGCATTTCTCAAACTGAAAGAACTGAAGAAAATATTCAAATATTCAGTTGCAACGTTGAAGGAATTTATGGACAAAATATTGAACAATGCAAGAAGCATCGAAAGAAGATGGACCCCAGATGACAACAGAGTCACTGTACCAAAAAGAACTGCTACACTGTCAACCATTTCAGGAAATGTATATGATCAAGACCAAGGATATTGAAGGAATAAGGTTAAGCTACACTGAAGGAATTGGCAAAAATAAGGCTCCAGGAATTTATGGAATACCCAATGAGACATTTCAACAAACTGATGCAGTGCTGAAGGCACTAACTTGTTTATGCCAAGAATTTTGGAGGACAGCTATCAGACCAACTGACTGGGAAAGATCCAATTTATGCCCATTCCAAAGAAAGATAATCCAACAGAATGTGGAAATTATTAAACAATATAATTAATGTAATAGGTAAGTAACTTTTTCCTGAAGATAGTTTAAAAATAGTTGCAGGAATACATTAACAGGGAACTTCCAGAAATTCAAGCTGGCTTCAAAAAAGGATGTGGACTAAGGAATATCATTACTTATATCATTATGATTATTATCATTATCATTATTATTATTATTATCACTCAATGGCAGAATTTGGTTTTTGGTTTAACCTAACCCATGGTATTTTCAATTGCCTCATATGCATATGAAAGCTGGGCAGTGACTAAGGAAGACTGAAGAAGACTAGATGCCTTTGAATTGTAGTGTTGGCAAAGAATACTGAAAATACCATGAACTGTCAGAAGAATGGAGCTCGGGTAGCACAATGCCTAAGGCATCTAACTGCTAACCAGAAAAGTTGGTGGTTCAAACCCACCAGCCATTCCTTGGAAGGAAGATTGGGCAATCTACTTCCATAAAGATTTACCACCTCAGAAACCCAATGGGAGTCACTATGAGTCAGAATTGACTCTATGGCAATGAGTTTAATTATTATTTATTTATTATTATTATTATTATTATTTTTGTCAGAGAATAAACAAATCTGTCCTGGAAGAAGTGCAGCTAGAATGCTCCTTAGAAGCAAGCATAACCAGACTCCATCTCACCTACTTTGGTCATGTTGTCACAAGGGACCAGTCCTTGGAGAAGGATATCGTGCTTGGTAAAGTAGAGGGTCAGCAAAATAGGGGAAGACCCTCAACAAGATGAATCGACACCATGACTGCAATGATGAGCTCAAGCATAGCAAGGATCGTTAGGATGGTGCAGGACCAGGCATTGTTTTGTTCTGTTGTACATAAGGTCACTATTAGTTGGAGCCAACTCGATGACACCTAACAATGAACCGCAAGTTCTCATTTAACTTTCATGAGGAAGCCTGTATTTGTTCCTGTTTTACAGATAAATAACTAAGACCAAGAGAGTGCTAAGTGGTGCTTAATCCAAGCATGCATGTATTGAGAGTGGTGGAGCTTGAATGGCATGACTCATGTGCAAGGACCTGCCGCTTCTCCTGTCTTTGCCTAAGCATCCTTGCTTCTGCTATGTTGGGGGGTGGGGGTGGATGGTGTGAAGTCTTGAGGAGGGCAAGAGGACTTGTTGTCGTTAGGTGCCTTCAAGTCCGTTCCAACTCATAGCAGTCCTATGTACAACATAACAAAACACTACCCTGTCCTGGACCAGCCTCACAATCCTTTCTATGCTTCAGCCCATTGTTACAGCCACTGTGTCAATCCATCTCATTGAAGGTCTTCCCCTTTTCCTCTGACCCTCCACTTTACCAAGCATGTTATTGAAAAATGATATTTGCAATGAATAAGTCGTTGGTCTTGCAAAATTCTAACATGCGATCTCCGGCATCATTTCCATAACCCAGTCCATATTTCTCGACACAGATGATTCTTCTCTGTTTCCAATTTTTGCATTCCAATCACCAGTAATAATCATGTTGGCAATGTTTGATCAGTTTCACACTGCAGAGGTTGGTGAAAAACTTCGGTTTCCTCATCTTCAGCTTTAATGATGGGTGTGTAAATTTGAACAATAGTTGTATTAACTGTTCTTCCTTGTAGGCATGTGGTTATTATCCTATCACTGACAGCATTGTACTTCAGGATAGATCTTGAAATGTTCTTTTTGATGATGAATGTGACATCATTCCTCTTCAATTTGTCATTCCAGGCATACTAGACCATGTGATTGTCTGATTCAAAATGGCCAATACCAGTCCATTTCAGCTCACTAATGCCTATGGTATTGATTTTCAGGCATTCCATTTCATTTTTGACAACCTCCAATTTTCCCCTTGGTTCTACCCACTGATCTTTAGTGGAGGGTTAGTATCAGAGCTCTCTGAGCTGAGCTCATGGAAGATTTTAATGGGATTCAGCTTCTCAAGACCATGAATTGTGTGAATCTTCATGCCATTACACAAGCTAGGTCATTTTCTAATACTTTCTTTGTATTTTTGGAGTCTCACTTGAAGAAATTCCCAAAGATTGATGCAGATCGATAGTTAGGCACACTTGGAGGGAGTTTTAAAAATATTCATGCCAAGATACACCCTCAGAGATTTTCATTTTATTGGTTTGGAGTGAGGCCTGGACATTTCATATGTTTTAAAACCTCCTGAGGCTATTTCAATGAGCCATAGCTCACAATCATGAACTTAGAGTAGTGGTTCTCAACTTTGGCTGCACTTTAGACACACCTGGGAAGATTTTAAAATACTGTTGCCTGTGTCCCACCACAGGAATTCTGATATAATTGCTTACGGTATGTCCTGGGTACCAAGATCTTTAAAGCTCCCTGGTTAAGTCTAATGTGCAGCCAGGGTGGAGGACCATTCTGCCTGACCAAATAGTTCCTGGACTAATCTCAGCTTTTAGGGAATAAAATATAGAGAGTGCCTAGTCACACTGCTTGGTAAAACCTGAACTCAAAACAACCAAACTCATTGCAATCAAGTCGACTCCGACCCATAGCGACCCCTCCTTGGGTTTTCCAAAGTGGTATCTCTACTGAAGTAGACTGCCCAGTCTTCCTTCTGATACTTCGCTGGTAGGTATGAGCTGCCAGCCTTCTGGTTAGCAGTCAAATGCCTTAGGCACTATGCCACTAAAGCTATTCCACAGAGGGATTGTTTGGTTGGAAAAGAGCAGCTGGATTTGGCAAGGTCTCTCAGAGTTTGTGCAGGTCCCAACATGAATCAGAGAGAAGAAGAATGGTTACCCCATGCACCCAGGAAAAGTGTAAAAGTGTTAAAGGGTCTTATATAACCTGACTGCATTTCCTATACACCCAGAGTCAATAAATGAGGAGTCGAGTGTTTTGTGCACTTCTAGTGGGCATGGAAGAAGCTGAGGGAGGGCTGGGCTCCTGCTAGAGGAAGAATAGGAGTTACTGTGTATCGGAAACTGTGTCAAGGATACTGTGAGCCAGATGTAGGCATCTGGCTTTTATCTCATAGGCCATAGGGCACCTTTTTTTAAATATAATTTATTTTATTTTCATTGTTGTTGAGAAAATATGTAGCAGAATATATACCATATTTAAATAGCTTCTCCATGTACAATTCAGTGACATTGATTACATTCTTTGACATGTGCAATCATTATCCCCCTCCTTTTTGCAGTTTTTCTTCCCCCGTTAACATAAACTCATTGCCCCCTAAGTTTCCTATCTAATCTTTTGGGTCATTGTTGTCAATTTGATTCCATGCCGATAGATCTTAAAGAACACAATAATCAAAGCAGACATTTTTTACTAGTTAGAATAAACTATTGTTTCGTTGTAAGATGACTTCAAGTGATACTTTTGTTTTAAGGTGTAAGGTTTAAAGATTATCTTACACGATAGTTTCAAGGGCTCATTAAGCCTCAATGGCTCCAGAAAATCTGGGTTCCATGAGAATTTTAAGTTCCATTCTGCACATTCCCCTTTTTGATCAGGATTTTTCTATAGAGCTTTTGATCAAAATGTGTAGTAATGATAGCCAGTAACCATTCAGTTCTGGTCTCATGGCAAAGCAGGCAGTTGTTCCTGGAGGAAATTAGCCACACATTCCTTTTCCTCTTCCTAATCCTGACGCTCCTTCTTCCTCTGTTGCTTCAGACGAGTAGAGACTGGTTGTTGTATCTTGAATGACTACTTGCAAGCTTTAGGACTTCAGGCACTAAAGAAGGAACTAGGAAGTTAGCATGCCAAATAACTGGGATGTTCCATGTCCCTAAACTTCCTAACAAGGAACCTATTCCCATGAGGTATGTTGTACATAAGCAGCCTCAGCAGCTACTTTTTTGGGGGGGTCGGGGAGGGAAGTGGGGTTTTTGCTGATGTTGTCAATATATCTGTAACACAAAGTTTGCCAATTCAACTTTTTATAGGTGTACAACTAATTGACAGCACTTACAGTAATTGGCTGTGGAACTCTACCCTTAATCAATGTGATATTTTTCATCACTTTAAGCCAAATCCCAGTATTGCGTAAGCAAAGGGGTATCTTTGAAGGATTTGGAACACATCATTGATAAGAGGGAGCATCAGGGAAATTTGTGAAGATTAATTTGTGGTGATGTGATTTGAGGAGACAGGGTGGTTAAAAGCATTCTAAGTTCAAGAAGGAGGGGAAGTTTGTCATAAAAAAAAAATCTTAGCCAAATTGATTTGTTCAGGGCTGGATCCCTCAGTATTGTTCTTTTTAGGGTCTTTTCCGGAGAACTTTGCTGGAATTACAGGCAAAGAAGTACTATTTTCTGTGGAGCTTACTAAGCTGGGAGGCTGAAGATGGAAATTGCTGGTGATGATCTGCCTGTACCTGGAGAGAACTTGCCTGAGAAGGAAGGCAACATGGAAAATTGCAGAGTTGAGAGATGGAAAGAGGAACATCTACTAGATAATGTTTCAGAGTCTATGATTTCTTGGATATCTTACTTGGTATGAGAGATACAATTCTGCTCAGATAAAGGAATTACAATCTTTAGGGGCCAATCTGGTAAAATAAATGTAGGATTCAGATTTGGAAAAGGCTTTAGGGAATGGAGGGGCCTGTGAAAAACTGGAGAACACATGTATCAAGCAGTACTCTGGTTCAGTAAATATTAAAACACTGTGTGAGCCTGACAAGACATCTCTCTAGGTGGTTTTGAGCTCTAATTTGGAAGCAGGGCACTGGAATGTTCTCTTGGTAGAAGGCACTATCTTCCTACTCTGTGTTCTCCAGTTGCTCTCCACTCCTTGCAGTGGGGAATGGTGCAGGGTATGACCTGCACAGCATGATATATGTGGGGAAGAAAATGCCAGGAAAGGCTCAGGATCTCTTAGATGCTCAATACCCTCTGTGTGCTGATGATTGCAGGTTGGCTGGTCATCAGCCAGCTCAGCAGCTCAGGAGCAGCATAGTGAGGCTGCCCTGCATCCCTCCAACAGGCAGAAGGATCACACATAAGCAGTGCTCTGTGGTCCCCTCTCTGCTCTATAACAAGAACACCATTACCCACAGCTCCCAAACTGAGAGGAGTGGAGAAGGGAAATGGCTCTATTAGCAAATGACCAAAGATTGACTTGCATCACTTTCCTTTAATTATGGAAAGACATTGTACAAATCATTAGGTAAAGATTTGATGTAACCCTTCTTTCAATTAAGCACAATGATGGAGGCAAAGTCTGTATTAGTGTGCAAATTTCCCGAGAGAGCATCCTCTCTGCAGAGTGGAATGTCTATTAGCTTTCCGCCAAAATAAAGGTCACCAGATAGAAGCCTCCCCCATCCAACTCTTGCTTCCCTGAACATGCAGTGTAATCAGGCAAGATGTGTTACATCCAGGAAACCAATGGTACAATTATATTGAGTATGCCCAGTGTGTTGCAGCCTGGTCCCCTACTCTACCTCCTAAGGTGTTCAGAGTGTCACAGAGCCTAGAGCCTGCCTCAGGGGAAGGAAGGACAGATGTCCAATTCAGAGGGGTCCTGCTCATGAAATTTATCTTTCCTGTTGTCCTGATTTAAGACCTGTCCCTGTTTTAGGAAGAGGCAAATAATCCTTATATCACAGTTCTCTGTTTCTAGTGTCACATTTGCACTGCTCTAATGTCAGACGCTTCCTGTAGGTGATTTAATCTGCAAAGAAGACATAAAGAGTATGAATCTCAATCCATAAACTCAGGTGTGTGCAAATGTAATCTTCTTCATTTTTCTGCAAGTACTTATCATCTAATTTGGGTCTCCATTCTACTGTGTGACAGAAAATTAATATCGGACAATTCGAGGTTCTCACCTTAGATTGGTCTAAATTCTAGGAAAATATAGAGAGCTAACTAAATGCTTGGGTGGGGGAGAGAGAAAGGTCTATACCTTGGTCCTCACTCCATGCTAGCAACCTCCATAGAGAACACTGTTCTAAGTGACACCTTACTATCCATCTAGGCAAGTCACAGTTCACATCTGAACAGGAAATAGGATCTGGGACAAGTTGGAAGACAAAGGAAGAAAATACACAAGATCATACGTAGCAAGTACCTTTTAATTTAGCCATCCCAGCATACTTTGTCCCTACTTGCAGTAACCACATTGATTGTATTTTGGGAAAACTACCCCTTCTCATATCTCGGTCCAAATAATTTGCATAAAGCTGATATTACATCCCAGGTCTAGGAAAGGAAACTTGACTAACCCAATCAGCCCTTTTTATCACCCTAGCCAAACTGATTTGTTCAGGGATGGATCCTTCTGAATTGTTCTTTTTGGGATCTTCTCCTGAGAAATTTGCTGTAATTACAGGCAAAGAAGCACTATTTTCTGTGGAGCTTACTAAGCTGGGAGCCTGAAGATAGAAATTGCCAGTGACGATCTGCCTGTACCTGGAGAGAATTTGCCTGAGAAGGAAGGCAACATGGAAGATTACAGAGTTGAGAGATGGAAAGAGACTGGGTTCAAATGGTGTAGGAGAGCTTCTGGTTCAGCTATGCTTGGTGCCATATCTATCTTTCCATTATATGAATCAGTAATTCCCTCTCCTGTTTAGGGTAATTTGAGTTGGGCCTCTAAAATCTTCAGCCAGAAATAACTGAGTAGAATACAATGGACTAAAATTGGAAGTCATCCCAACTCAAGAGACCTAAGAGCCAGACCACTTCCAGGCAGTCTTACAAAAATAGGTGCAGAACCCAATAAAGGGCCTATGTAAATGGGCTACTGTAATTTAAGCGTCTTTAGATTTATTGGAGTTGGGAGGCCCAGGGGATATTCTCCACCCCCCATTCATCCTTTGGTAAAGTCACTCAATATATTTAAGTTTGAGTTTCATCATCTAAAGCAAGAGAATTGATCTAAATTTATCTAAGTTAAATCTCATCCAGCTCAAACACACTATATCTCTGTAGTCTTCTTCATAGAATAAATAACATTGCTTAAAGTTTTTTTATATCTGCTTTTTTAATATCTGCTTGGATAAAAATCTTTGTGTCCTATGCAGGGCTAGCTTGGGTGTTCTGAAGACTCTGGACCTTTTGTGTCACTCTTTCATACATTAGTCCTGTGGACCACTTGCCTGCTCCATTAATACTGGCCTGAGAAGGGCTAGATGGTTCAGGGCAGCCGTTCATTTCCACCATCTTGGTAGGCATAGGCCTGATGAGGAGAGGGAGGAGGCAGATCTTTGGAGAATAATGTAAGCTATTGTACTCTCTTAGGAAGTATTTCTTCCTCAGCTGTCTGGGCAGAGAAGCTTTCTTAAAGAATGTTTTCATACAAAATTTCTAAAATGCTGAAAATACAATAAGATTAACGGCCCCTGGAGGCTATAGCTTAAATATTTTATCTTCTTAGATATCAGTTACACTGCACTTTCCTCCAAGGATCTAAAGTCTTTTAAATATAGCATCTAATTAATCCTCCTGTCATCTTTGGATGGAGCAGCATCATTACCCCGATTTCACAGGTGAGGACACAGAAGCTAAGGGAGGGGTATCCATGGGCGGCAGCAGCCCAATTCCAATCAGTGAACTCTCCGGCTGTACCATGGTGGCTAGACTCAATGGGAACATCCTGGGGCAAACTCATTAGAAAGATGCCATTCCTCACCCTCACACCACAGAGCATTCGGAGCATTCAGACTACAACCAGCAAAGTCACCAAAAAGATGCCACAGGGTGCCCCCTGTGGCAGGGTGGAGCATCTCTGCCTCAGAGAGCGAGTAACCACCCCACCAACAAGCTCCAAGTCAAGGTGCAGGTGGCCACATCTCTAATGAGTCACCTGCCTATTGCATCTTCACAAACAGAAAGGTTGTTTCAAAAGCAACTACTTTATCAATACAGTCATTGGACTCAAATGGTGTTTTCTCACCAAACCATCAGATAACTGTGCAGATCATCTTTGCTTCTCTTTGCTGCACACCTGCCTGCTACCAGACAGAGTGCCAGACATTGACCACACAAAATCTCTACTGCCTAGCCCTAAAATGTGCCTCCTATTAGTCCCACTTTATAGGGGCAAGACTGAGCCTAAATAGGCTGAACTTTGTTCAAACTGAAGAGCTAGTTGATGGTGAGATTCTTTCCGAGACAGCTTTCCTGCTGCTCCATGGTTTCATTTTTTCAAACCATTTTGATTGTTTAGATCCAGCATTAAGCAGAATGTCCCATCATTTCTGGTGACTTCTGCTGGATAAACCCTAGAGATAGAAGCTCAGCAAACAGACACTGACACTGATTGTGACTGTTCTGCTGGAGCCGTCACCACTGTGGGGTGCCTGGTAGTCGGGCAGTTTAAACTCAGAAATCACCTGAAGGCTGTCTAGAGGAAAACAGCTCCCTCACTGACAAAACTCCAAATTACTTAGTGTTGCTACCCCTTTTCCAGCCTTTTCTCCAAATCCAAACCATCAAGCCCATAGTGAAGCCCAAATGATACCCCTAAATCATGAAATCAACAAGATTCTCACTTTTGGCACATGTGACAGTCTTCCAGAAAAATATAACAGGAATGAAGGGGGAGAGAAAGAGGGGAAAGGGATAAGAGAGAGAGAGAGAAAAAAAAGAGAACCCGGGGAAGAAAAGATGGCAAAAAAGGTGAAAGAGGAGAGGTGACAGAGAATGAAAGAGTGACACACACACAAATAGTGAAACAAATAGTGAAAGAATAAATGGAAAAAGAGAGAAACAAATGAAGAGTGTTGGAGAAGGTTAAGAAAAGGAAAAAGAGGAAACTGGAGGAGCAAAATCTGATTTGAGACAGAAGTCTCTGACTCAAATAGTAAAATGACAAGGATTGAGGGAGCAGTTTTTAATACAGATAATATTGTCCATGTAGTCTATAAATATAAAATTAAATGCTGACCTCTATGGTCCATGTCAAAAGTCTGAGCTGTGTCAGCACATATTGTTTTTATTTGTTTCAAGAGAAAATAGATCAACAGCATTAACCTCCCAATGAACAGAGAATTGAATGAATTAAAAAGCAGAGCCATAAATCGCCCTGGTTTTATTGGCACCGTGATAAACATGCCCCAGGCTTCACAGAGAGTGGGGTCTGGGATAGTCTCAATACCCCTGCAGCCTTCTCACCACCAAGAATGAAAAGAGATGTTAAGAGCGGGCGCTGTTCTCCCACTCTCGTGGTCTCTATCCATCACTATTTGACAAAGCCTCCTGCACACGGTTCGAGGAATATTGAGAAGGAGGAGAACCCGGGAACAAGGCAATTTGGAGAGGCCCTGGGGAACCAGAGGTGTCTCAGAAACCCACTCGCAGTGACATTTAACAAGGAGGGTTGTCAGGGGTGAGGAGGAAACTGGGCCTTGGATTTCCAGTCCACAAATCACAGCCATGCTGTCCAGTGCATCCTGGGGTCTCCTGGCCAGTCCTCCATCCACTCCCTACTCCAGCGCTCTTTAGAACAATTGGTTATTTGTGGGGAGAGCTACTTACCAAGGAGGAAAATGCATTTTATTTCCAGCTCAGGAATTCACACCATAACTTGGGCAATTACTAAATAAAGCATCATTCCCTCCATAAAGGTGTTTCATGTGGCCCCTCTAGCACTGCCTTCATGATGAATCTGAGTAATTCTTAATCATGGAGATGAAGCTAACGACATGCATTTACAGAGAAGAGACAAAATGTTCAAAAGCCATTACCAAAAATCATGTTCCCAGCCTTGCCACTTTGGCCCCAAGAAGCCACAGAATAGACTTCTCAGAGACCTGGTTAGAGCTTTACTTCCATCAATAGCCTGCTTTTATTATCTTTCTCTCACTTGGTTGTAACTCAGGAGGTAGAGACATAGAGAGGTGGGCAGAGTGGAGATTGAAAACTGTTCTGCTTACCTAGTGTCACTCTGACAAGAATATACCACAAATGGGAGGACCTTCACAAACAGGAGTTTATTCTCTCCCAATTTGGAAACTTTAAGTCCAAGTTCAAAATGCCAGGCTCTAGGGGCTGGGTGAAAGCCCCTCAACCTTGGGGTCACTCTTCCTCCTGCTCCCAGCCCACTGGGGCTAGAGGCATTTCTTCACTCAGACAGCTGCTGGCTGCTGAGGCTGAGAAGCCCCAAGGTTGTCAAGTAAAAAGGCATAGTCCCTATGTTACCAAACCACATGGCAGGACATTAACTTAAGTCCATTATAAGTCCCAAGGTCGGCAGAGCACAGCAGGCTGCATGCAATGTCCAACCGTGCCATAGGCTAGGGACAATTCCCAAGGCTTTTCCTTATATACAGGAAGCAGACCACATCCTAAAGGCAGCTACTCAACTGCTTGCGGTAGATCCCATCATGGAGCTGATTACCAGTCTCATCATGGGGAATAACTACTACCAGCTGCCCAGCCACTCAACCAGGCCCAGCCAAGTTGACACACAAACAGAACTACCACAAACACATTCTCTAAAATTTCAGCTAGTCTTTTAGAAGATCCTTCAGCTGCCACCGCTAACTGAGAGGAGTAGAATACAATAATTTGGGAGAAGAGCCATTTATGAAAGCAATTCATAAAGGGCTACATAAATCAGATGGAAAAGAACTTTCATTTATAAACAGAAGAAATGTTATATATTTATAAACTAATGGTAAACAAATTGACTAGATCATTAAAACTAAAAACTAATGACCCTTTGGAACAAATTTATGAGGCAATAAGGATTCTTTAGCTATTAAAATATTTCCAGGTAAGTATTTCACAAAGGTATTATTTTTCAACTGGTTTAGTTACAGATATTTTAAGTCTGTCACTAACTGTGACAAAACTCGGTCAGGGTGACCACAGAGTTAGCTAGGCTCCTGGACATAATGTTTTAATCAGTTAAAGTTACATTAACTTCATTAGAGCAGGGAGGCATTCTCCCTGACTGTGTTGGTGTGTGTGGGAGTGTGTTTTGACACATGCTTTTCTCAGCTTCCCAAATTAGGATTTTGTCCTTTATAACAAAGTAATAATACAAATGACCAGCACACACAGTGTTCATGAGTGCCATGCAGTCTTCAAGGGTTTAACCCATATAAACACATTCCTTTCCCACAACAACCCTGACAGGCAGAGAGCATCAGCTATGTACTCATGTTGATGGGGAAATGGAGTCACAAGAAGATTACATCTTTTGCCCAAGGATCACCCTATCCATAAATGGCAGAGATAGGATTCCAACCCAGGCAGATTCCAACCCAGTCCCTGCTCTTAAGCACTTGTTCTGGTTACCTATTACCACTCTGACAAGAATATACCACAAATGGGAAGGCCTTAACAAACAGGAGTTTATTCTTACAATTTGGAGGCTTTAGTCCAAGTTCAAAGTGCCAGGATTTTCCTAGTCTCTACCAGGCAGCTCCTTGAGTCTCAAGTCATGTCATCCTAAAGGCCAAGTTTGTCCTTAGAGTTAATATGCAATGGCAATTTCTGAGGCTTGCTCCACCCAAGGTTGCAGAGTGTCCTATAAGAATAACTGCATCTTTGCTGACAGTGACCCCAGTCTGGACACCCAGGACCCTAGTCCCCTGGGACCTTCCCTAGTATCTCTGGATGTCCCCCGGTAGAGCCTCACAGGAACTCACAAACATGTCAGTGAAGGTCAGCCTTGTGCTTCCCTATGTCAAGTGATCATTGATCACTTTGAAGCTGTCCTACACCTCTAAAGGGCTTATGCAGTTGGAATAGAGCTGGGCTCTGGGTGCAACAAGGAGGAGACCCCTTACTTCAGCTACATGGCACTATTGTTCAGTAAGGCAGTATTATCTGTGTTCTGCCATTGTTCAGGGTTCTTCCTGGAAAGAGCTCTGTGGGCCGGGGTGGGGGGTGAAGCACCCATCTGCACTGCAGGACCTTCCTCTTCCCTCCTCAGCATCCATTCTCAGCCCAGACAGAAGAACCTTCGTGTCAATTGACTCAAGCACATCTTTATGGGTCGGTTTATCACTTAGCCACACTTGGCCATGCCCCTTGTGATCTCAGTTTGCATGAAGGTTAATATCCACTATTGAACACATCTCAATAGGACACACTTAGTAAATGGTGATGACCATTACTGCCATCCACTATTGAAACACAGAGGAAACTTACACAGGTAAACAATACTTCCATGTGAATATCCCCAAAGACAAAAACCAACTACAAATCTATAGTGTCAATGATTGGATGTTTCTTTTTCCACTTAATTAACTGAGGCATGTTGGATATCCTAGCTGTGGTCAGCTGGTCAGAATATATCACCATTCCTTGGTCATACTTAGTTATTGCTGTGAGTCCTAGGCAAAGTAGCTCACCTTCTGTGAGTCTATTTCTTTCTCTATAAAAATGGGAATTTCTAACATATAAACCTCATTCATAACCAAAACCTATTGCTGTTGAGTCAATTCTGGCTTGCAGTGACTCAACAGGACAGAGTAGAACTCCCCCAACACTGTAATATTTACAGAAACAGACTGCCACATGTTTCTCCTTGTGGGGCCATTGGTGGGTTTGAACTGCCAAATTTTTGGTTAGTAACTGAGCGCTTAACCACTGGACCACCTCTGATGGTCACTGCCATTGAATGGGATCCAACTCACAGTGACCCCTCCTTGGGTTTCTGAAGTGGTATCTCTATGGAAGTAGATTGCCCAGTCTTTCTTCTGAGGAGTGGCTGGTAGGACTCCTTTAATCTCATGAAGTATGTAAAGCATCTAATAGAGTGTGTGGCACCTAGAAGATGCTCAACAAAAGCTAGGTCTTCAATGGGGCTAGTTTTCTGAGAAATGCAAAAGGAGACAAGGTATGGACATAGCTTGGGCCAGTCCTAGAGCCCCTACGGTAGGTATCAGGGCAAACAAGCCCACTGAAGACTAGTGGCTCCCACTGGCCCACACATCCTCAGATGGTAGGGGTTCTTCCCTTAAAGAAATACCTCTGAGATCTCGATCTTGACCAGAAGCTGTGGAATGAGTCAAAGGACTTTCCCTCTTACTGGTCACCTGGGAAATTTAGTTCTTGTATCATTGAGTTCAGTAACCACATTTAGTTCTGAGAATATCAGTCTAAAAAAAAAAAAACTCTGCCATCTAGTGATTTCCAACTCATAGTGACCCCCATTGGGTTTCCAAGGCTGTAAATCTTTCCAGAAATAGATAGCCCCCATCTTCCTTCCATTGAGCAGCTGGTGAGTTTGAACTGCTGACCTTCTGGTTAGCAGGCAAGTGCCTCATTCACTACACCACCAGAGACACTTACGGAATATGGATGTGGCTATACCACCTCAGAAACTCAAGGAGGGGTCGCTATGAGTCGGATCCGACTTGACGGCAATGTGTTGCATTGCGTTGTTTGTTAGTGGCAAATCTCTACTTTGTGTTGCACCTTTCCCACACCTGAACATAGGCTCTTGGTCAGAGCTCAAGCTGTGGAATTTACCATCATCTCATCTTGTATACAGCCCCAACTTCACACCTTGACAGAGACCTTTCGAATAAGAGCTTAGAAATTTCCAAAATGAAGAAAGTAGAGTGATGATCTGGCAAATAAAATGAGAGCATATACTATGCTAGACCCCAAGCAATATTCATTCAATCCAGCTAATGGATCTAGAAATAATTTCTGTTAATTTCTCTGCCTCTTAGAAGGAGACATTTCAAATTCAGATAAGGTATTACTGAGCTAAATGCCAAGATGACAGTCTCAGACCTTCAAGATTCAGATTTGTTTGTCCTGGAGATGCAAACAATTTTCTTTGGGACAAATATTGAAAAGAATTTCAGGGATGTGGCAGCACTTTAACAATCTACTCAACTTTCCAGGCAGTAAGTACCTTTGTATTTGTCTGTACAGAAGACTTCCTATTTCGGTAGCAGAGGTCTTGTCTATGAAGATCCAGATGGATTGGAGGTTCGACAATGATGAAGTTAATTAATTCAGGTGGTGTAGACACTCCAACTGGGTAATTCAAGATGAAAAGATGGAGTTCAGCACGTGTGAGAAATAAAATTATTAATCTCCTTTATCACTCTGTTTTATATAGAACTTTTATTAACATGTGCTGGCGAAGGAGGGGCAGAGGATAAAACATCCACATGTCAGCCGTTTTCTAAGGGAGACTGGCAGGGGGCTGGCCCATAGATCTTCAGAGAATGATGTTGAGTTATTACCCACTATTAGAAGGGAGTGTTCATTTCTCATTTGTCTGGGCTAGAAAAACTTCTTCCATAATATTGAGAGCTAATAGCTCCATACAGAGTAGAGTTTTGTTTCTTAAATTATCAGGATTGGCTATGTACCAAGTCTAAACTCACCCAGCCTTCCATTTCTCACTTCCCCCTTGATTGCCAGAGATAACCAAACCCAGATCAGATTCCTGGGAAGCAAAGAGAAAGCAGCCAAACATCCAGGCCATTGATAAATATCACAAACTCCTCAAATGGATTTATTTTGCTTAACTTTAAGGCTTTATCCCAGTACTTGACATCATGTAACTTCAGCTTTGTGTTTTCATCTCATTTATAAAATGCTTCTACCCTACTTCCAACCAAACAAATGCTACGTGTCCCCAAAATGAAGCAGCTCCTTTTGAAACCAGCTACTTTCCTTCTGCTCTGAAGAGGACTGAGGCAATGCTGTTGTTCTCTCAGCATCTTTCTTCCTTCTGGCCTTGTGGGCAACCAATACCCCCACCAATGTAGACACAGCTCCCAAAAGCAGACAGGAGGTGGTTGCTTCAGGTATTGATTAGTTCTTACTCACATAAAATATTTCACCTCCCTGAGAAGATGATGGTGACAGCCAATGTCAGATATTCACATATGGAAATAAAGTAGAATATACAAAATCTGCATCCATGACAACATGGGTGGTAATCTTATTCAAACCTTCAAGCCAAACAGAGTAGCTCCTGGTGAGTTGGAGAAAGAACACTAGTGTAGTACAGGCATTGCTTGGTATGGCCCTTCTAGCCATGGTTTTTGTGACTCCCAGGAGCTCTGGTGGTGTACTGCCTAAGGCAATTGATTGCTAGCCAGAAGGCTGGCAGTTCAAACCCACCAGCCACTCCTCAGGAGGAAGATTGGGCAATCTATTTCCATAAAGATACTGCCTTGGAAACCCAAGGAGGGGTCGATGACTTGACCGCAGTGAGTTTAGTTTTTGGTTTACCAGATGATTGGGTGGGACTATGCAAATGTGAGGTACTTATGATCCACTAAGGGAATTGGATAGTTTGTAAATAATGTAAATGATGTACATGGCACCCTTGTGAGGGTGGGACCATGGGAATAAGATGAATGGAACCCTAACGTATGGATTGGTCAATTTTGCCATCTTGCTATGCTTAAAGGCAGAGAGATCTCACTACCATCAGCAAAGAGGAGCCAGGAGTGGAACACATGCTTTGGACCTGGGATCCCTGCACTGAACCTCCTCCAAGGAAACAGAGACAGCTGTAACACCTTGCTGCAATGACAAAAGATGACGCAAAGCATCAGCAGAGAAACGGTGGCAGCAGACTCTAGCAGTAGACCCTGGCATGAGATGAAATGGTAAGGCTTCCTGGCTCATGGAGTGAGGAAGCTGACTGTCTTTGGGCAGGAGGCTTGAGGGAGGAGTGAGAAGCCACTCCGGACGTCTATTGGCAGAGTTAAAAGAGCTTTGTAACACTTGCCCAAGCAAGGCAGAGGATGAGGCCAGAGAGAAGCACACCTGCGATATGGCTGAGAAGAAGCTGTCCTGATTGAACAACTGTATCCTGCATTGTTTCTGATTCTGAATTGAAACCTGTTACTTCCCTAATAAACCCCATAACCATAAGAAAATGTGAATTCTGTGTGGCCACTGCCATGAATAATTCAATCCAGCAGAGAAGTAGAGAGTGCCATGAGAGGGAAGGTTGGTGTTAGAATTAGTAAAAAATTTGGAGGGTTGCAGCATGTTTGATTTCTGCCTCATAGGAATCAGCCTTGGGTTATTAATGCTGATGGTGATTTTCCCCTTCATGAAGGTAGAGGAGGTCAGATGTCCTCATGCCCTTTTTATAATCAGGATACTGGAATGGCACAGCCTACTGGGTAATCCAGGGGACAGGAGGTTCTGTGGCCATTGCTCTAGTCCATGACTATCTTCACTACATGAGGTTGGGCTATGAGAATCTGGATGCACAGAAGATCTGTGCCAAAGGAACCTTGGCAGTAATAGTCATCACCATCTACCAAGTGTGTCTGATGTTCCAAGCTCTGCAGTATCTTCTCACCTTGCCCTCCTGGTTGTGCAGATGAGAATGGGCCTGTGGCCCAGAGAGGAGCTCATGTAGGAGCCAGAGCATCACGCAGTAGCAGAGCACGTCATGTCCTGAAAGCACCTGCCCACTCTCCATGCAACAGCCCTGCGAAGCTGTCAGGTAAGGATCAGCTACATTTCTGATGACTAAGTGGAGGCCTAGGTTTATCCCACCCATTTAATTCCTTAGGAAGACATTCCTATTGTTTTAGGTTTTGATTATAGTCAAAAAGTGAAGAAATGATGATGCAGTATTTCAAATATTTACTTTTTCTAAATTAATATCTTTAAGACAAAAAATTCAATGAAATATTATTGTAGCTACAGGATCTATTAAAACATGAATTTATAATACATTACAGAGAGTGTGAACTGATGATGGGGGCACTTAGGTGAATTCACTGCAATGATCATAAGCACATCCACCTATCATGTATCACTTAATTGGAAGTTGAGCCAAAAGCTTTTTGTGTACCAGGCTCTGATTCAAAGTAGCATTCAGTCTGAATGCTCTAACTCCCAGGCCTGTGTTTTCTATCATCTCAGGGACAAATCTACCATCCCTTGGATCAACTATCCAAGAAGACAATTGTATGCCTGTGCAGTTTCCATGGGATACATCCATGCAATGTATCTCTGCCCATCTAATGTGCTGTCAGCATGGCCACCCTGTATAGTTAAGGAGCTTCTTCTGCTTTCATTCCAAAGAGGGAAGAATTGATTTTAGGATATAAGGCAAATAGTTTATGAGCCGTCCTGGGATACATCAAGACCAAGATGTCTATAAACATAAGTCAATCACATCAATTTCCATTATGTGATGTGATGGAGCACTTTCAGAAGAAGGATGGGCTCCAGACTGAGTCATTGATCTTCACACTCAGGAAGGGGACCTGTGGGACAACCATGTACAGAACCTTCTTGATAGTCTTGGCAAGAGACCCTCAATGAGCATCAGAGGGTGTGATCAAGAAGCAGTCTAATGATTTTTGCTTGAGAAGCTTGGCAAAGGACATTCCAAAACATATTGGAGGGTTAGGCAAGGGTTGGGAAGCATGTATTAACTGGACTGTCCAGCATTCCCTTTCCCTTTTCCTAGTCACACAATACATACATGCTCCTCAGAAAACTACCTCTCCCATTCTCTTGGTTCTTGAGGTTTGGATGAACCATACCCACTCAGACTTGAGGGGAGCCACTTAGAGAATCAAACATGAACTACCAAGTCATGAATGCAGGGAGCATTCCCATCACCATAAGAAAACTTTCCTTTTAGTCCCCTGTTCTCAGTCAACACACACAGAGGAATAAGACATGTTAATTTACACTGAAGTGTTAATGACTGAAGACTGAGTTATAAATTACACCTCAGAAAGCATTTAATACACATGAAGCATTTGAAAATGCATTAACCTTGTCATCAGATCTTGTCCTACCTTCATCTCCTGGTGGTTGTGTGACTTTGAACAAATTGCTTAACTTCTTTTATCATAAGTTATTCCTTCCTTCCACCACCTATCTGTCAGTTTGTCCTACTATGGTGACTTGTGTTGCTGTGATTCTGGAAGCTATGCCACTGGTATGTCAAATACCAGCAGGGCCTTAAAGAACACGGTAGGAGACTTCACATTTCCCAGTCTCAAAAATTACTATATAAGTATGGTAGTCAAAACACCCAGTACTGGTATAATGACAGACACATACCAATGGAACAGAATTGAGAAGCTGGAAGTAAATCTCTTCAGCTATGGACAATTGAACTTTGACAAAGGGCTGAAGTCCATTCAATGGGAAAGAGATAGTGTCTTTAACAAACAGTGCTGGCAAAACTGGATACTCATTTGCATAGAATTTGAAATGGAATCCGTACCTCACACAAAACTAACTCAAAATCAATGAAAGAATTAAATGTTAAACCTAAAACTATAAAGTTCCTGGAAGATAACACAGGGAGAAAACTAGAGACACTAATTTATAGCATAAATAAACTATCTAACATAACTAAAAATGCACAAACAACTGAAATTAACTAGAAAACTGGGACCTCCTAAAAATTAAATACTTATGCTCATCAGAAGACTTTGCCAAAAGAGTGAAAAGAGAAACTACAGACTGAGAAAAAGAAATTGGCAATGACATATCTAACAAGAGTCTAACCTCTGAAATATATAGAAAACTTCAACCCTTCAGTAACAAAAAGACACACAATCCAAATTAAAGATGGACAAAGGACATTGTCTTAGTTATCTGGTGCTGCTATAACAGAAATAACACAAGAGGGTAGCTTTAACAAACAGAAATTTATTTTCTCACAGTTTAGGAAGCTAGAAGTCTATGTCCAAAGTATCACCTCTAGGGGAAGGATTTCTCTCTCATGTTTCTTGGTCCTACGGGGATCCCAGCACAGGGACGCTTGGTCTAAAGGATGCACTCTGCTCCCAGCTCTTTTTTCTTACTGGTAGAAGGTCCCTTCCTCTTAGTTCCCTTTTCTCTTCTTTTATCTTCTGTAGGATAAAAGGTGTTGCCACACACCAGGGAAGTTCCTAGTATATCAGATCAGAGTTCTGATGGGACTAATGGTGTTGCATTCCATGTTTAATCCTCTTACTCCTTATCACATCAGATCACTTCATGGGCAATTATTATGTATTTGCCATATTACACCATTACATAACTGCTACACCACTGAGAATCATGGACCAGCCAATATGACACAAGTTTTTGGGGAACACAATTCAGTTCATGACAGACATTTCATGAAAGAAGACATTCAGGTGACTAACAAACATGTGAAGAGATGTTCTCGGTCACTAGACATTGTCGTTGCTGTTTGGTGCTGTCAAGTCAGCTCCAACTCAGAGCCACCCTATATACAATAGAATAAAGCACTGCCCAGTCCTGCACCAGCCTCACAATCCTTGCTATACCTGAGCCCATCATTGCAGCCACTGTGTCAAGCCATCTCATTGAGGGTCTTCCTTTTTCACTGACCCTCTACTTTACCAAGCATGACATCCTTCTCCAGGCAATGATCCCTTCTAACATGACCAAAGTAGGTGAAATGAAGTCTGGCTATTTTTGCTTCCAAGGAGCATGCTGCCTACACTTCTTCCAGGACAGTTTTGTTAGTTCTTCTGGTAGTCAAACGGTACTTTCAGTATTCTTTGCCAACACCATAACTCAAAAGCATCAATTCTTCTTCGGTCTTCCTTGTTCATTGTTCAGCTTTCACATGCATAAGAAGTTATTGGAAATACCATGGCTTGAGTTAGGCACATCTTAGTCTTCAAGGAGACATCTTTGCTCTTCAGTACTTCAAAGAGGTATTTTGCAGCACTTTCCCAGTGCAATAAGTTGTCTTATTTCTTGACTGTTTCTTCCATTGGTGTTGATTGGGGAAACAAGTAATACGAAATCTTTGACAACTTCAATCTTTTCTCCATTTGTTTTGATGCTGCTTATTGTTGTGAGGATTTTCATTTTCTTTATTGTTGAGGTGTAATCCATACTGCAGACTGTAGCTTTTAATCTTCCTCAATAAGTCCTTCAGGTCATCTTCAGTTTCAGCAAGCAAGGTTGTGTCATCTGCATCAGACATTAGAGAGATGCATATCAAAACTGCAATGAGACACCATCTCACCCTTGCAAAATAACATTAAAAAAAAAGGAAAATGGAAAATAACAATTGCTAGTGAGATTGTTCTGGTAGCGTAGTGCCTAAGGCACTTGACTGCTAACCAGAAAGCTGGTGGTTCAAACCCACCAGCCACTCCTTGGAAGGAAGATGGGGCAATCTACTTGTGTAGTGATACTGTCTCGGAAACCCAAAGAGTGGTCACTATGAGTCGGGTCCGACTCGACAGCACATAACAACAACAACAGTGAGATTGTAGGGAGTTCTGGTGGTGTAGTGCCCAAGAGATTTGACTGCTAACCAGAAAGCTGACGGTTCAAACCCACCAACTACTCCTCCAAAGGAAGACTGGGCTATCTACTTCTGCAGTGATACTGCCTCGGAAACCCAAGGAGGGGTCTCTATGAATCAAAATCGACTTTTTTTTTTTTTAAGTGAGATTGTGGGGAGGTTGGAATTTTTTTTTTTAATTTTTATTGTGGTTTAGGTGAATGTTTACAGAGCAAATTGGTTTTCCATTCAACAATTCATACATGTTTTGTTTTGTGGCATTGATTGCCATCTTCACACAAAATAACAGCACTCTTCCCACTTCCTCCCTGTGTTTACTGTTTCCATTCATGCTTCTTTCCTGTTCGTGCCTGCCTTCTGAGATTTATCCCCAGGGAAATGCTGCGCTTTTGATTTCAGATGGCTGATTGTTCTAAGGAGTGAGAACCTCACTGGTGTTATTTTTCACCTTATAGGCTTATCTATTGTTTGGCTAAAAGTTGAACCATGGAGGTGACTTCAGTTCTAGGTTTGAAGAATGTCTAAGGACTTTGGTCCGTGTGTGTGTGTGTGTGTGTGTGTGTGTGGTTGGTCCCCAGTCTATCACATCAATAAGCCTGGTCTGTTTTTATGATTCTGAATTTTGTTCCAGACTTTTCTCCCACTCCAGGACCTCTGATAGTGATCCCTTTCAGAGTGGTGAACAGTGGTAGTGGGGCAACAACTACTTCTGGTTTCAGGGTTGGGGAAGCTGAGATTCGCAAGACCCATTAGTCTTTTGGACCAATTATTACCATGCATCTTTGATTTTCTTCATTCTTTTTTGCTTTGGACAGGGAGAGACCAATACTTCAGCCTTAAATTGTCACTCACAGGTTTTTAAGACCCCAGTTGCTACTCACCAAAGTAGGATGTGGAACACTATCTTTGTGGACTATATTGTGCCAATTGACCTTAATCTTCCCCAAGACTGTGGTCCTGAGTCCCAATGTTCAGGAATTCATTCCCTCAAGGTATTTGGTTATGGCCAAGAAGTTTTCATAACTTTGCATCCTGTATGTGCTACTATATTATTGTTGTTAGATGCTGTGTAATCAATTCTGACTCGTAGCCACCCTGTGTACAACTGAACAAAACACTGCCAGGTCCTGTGCCAGCTTCTCAATCCTTGCTGTGCTTGAGCCCATTGTTGCAGCTACAGTGTCAATCCATCTCCTTGAGAGTCTTCCCCTTTTTCTCTGACCCTCCATTTTACCAAGCAAGATATCCTTCTCCAGAGACAGGTCCCTTCTGAAAACATGACCAAAGTAGGTGAGACAAAGTCTGCCCATTGTCAGTTCTGAGGAGAATTCTGACTGCACTTCTTCCAGGACAGATTTGTTCATTTTTCTGGAAGCCCATGGTATTTCCAATATCCTTAGCCAACTCTACAATTCAAAGGCATCCATTCTTCTTCAGTCTGGTCCAGCTTTCACATTCATATGACATGATTGAAAATATCCCTGCTTGGGTTAGGTGAACTTTAGTCTTCAAAGTAACATCTTTTCTTCTTAACTAAAGAGATGTTTTGCAGCAGATTTGCCCAGCATGATACAACATCTGATTTCTTGACTGCTGGACCTGAGTAAAATGAACTCTTCAAAATCTTCAATCTCTTTTCCATTTATTGTGATGTTGCTTATTGGTCCAGTTGTGAGGATCTTTGTTTTTCTTGTATTGAGATGTTATCCATACTGAAGGTGGCAATTTTTGATTTTCATCAATATGTGTCATCTTCATTTTCAGTAAGATTGTGTCATCTGCATGTTGCAGATTGTTAATGAGTCTTCCTCCAATACTGATGCCATGATGCCACATTCTCCTTCATATAGTCCAGCTTCTCAGATTATTTGCTCAGCATAATGACTGAATAAGTATGGTGAAATGATACAACTCTGACACATACCCTTTCTGATTTTAAACTATGCAGTATTCCCTTGTTCTGTTCGAGTCACTGCCTGCTTCTATCTAAAGCATAATTTTTCTTGCAGTTGATATTAATTATATTGTTCAATAATTTCCACATTCTGTTGGATCCCTTTTCTTTGGAATGGTGTGGTGGTTAAGTTTGTGTGTTCACTAGGCTGGGCCTGGTTGACTGGCTGGGCAGCTGGATGTCATATTCCCCATGATGAGACTGGTAATCAACTCCATGGTGGAATCTACTGTGAGCAGCTGAGTAGCTGCCTTTGAGTATGTGGTCTACTTCCTGTATATAAGAAATAGTTTTGGGAATGGTCTCCAGTTTATGGCATGTTGAACACTGCACATAGCTGAGTTGTTGTTCAGCAGCCTGCCATGCTCTGACGACCTTGGGACTTTCAATGGACTTGAATTAATGGCCTGCCATGTGGTTTGGTAACATTGGAACTGTGCCATTTTATTTGTCAACCTTGAGCTTATTAGCCTCAGCAGCTAGTAGCTTCCTGAGTGAAGAGTTGCCTCTAGCTTCAGTGGGCCAAGAGCAAGAGGCAGAGCTGAAGCTCAAGGCTGAGGGGATTTCACATAGGCCCTAGAGCCTGGCACTTTGAACTTGGACTTCTAGCCTCCCAAATTGTAAGAGAATAAACTCCTGTTTCTCCAAGCCATCCCATTTGTGGTATTTCTGTTAGAGCAGCACTAGGTAACCAGAACAAATGGGCACAAATATGGATGTCTTACAGTCATTTGGCCAAGTAGCTGTCTTCCATATTTCCTGGCATAAATGGGTAAGTTCCTCTATTTCTTGAAACATCTCAATGGGTATTCTGTCAATTCCTGGAGCCTTGTTTTTTGCCAATTCCTTCAGTGCAGCTTGAATGTCTTCCTTCAATATCATTGGTTCTTGGTCATGTGCTACTTCCTGAAATGGTTGAATATTGACCAATTCCTTTTGGTACACTGACTCTGCATATTCCTTCCATTTCTTGTGATGCCTTTTGCATCATTATGTATTTTGTCCACAGAATCCTTCAAAATTTCAATTCAAGGCTTGACTTTTTGTTTCAGTTCTTTCAGCTTGGGAAATGCTGAGCATATTCTTCTCTTTTGATATTCTAACTTCAGATTTTTGCACATTTTATTATAATACTTTACTTTGTCTTCTCGAGCTGTCAATTGAAATCCTCTGCTCAGCTCTTTTATTCCATCATTTTTTCCATTGGCTTTAGCTACTCTCCACTCAAAAGCAAGTTTTAGTTTCTTCTGACATCCAATTTGGTCTTTTCTTCCTCTCCTGTTTTTTTCATGACCTTTTGCTTTTTTCTTGAATGATGCTCTTGATGTCATCCAATACTCATCTGTTTTTTGGTCACTGGTCTTCAATGTGTCAAATCTATTCTTCAGATAGTCTCTAAATTCAGGTGGAATGTACTCAAGGTCATATTTTGGCTCTAGTGGACTTAATTTAATTTTCAGCTTCAACTTGAACTTGCATATGAGCAATTGATGATCTGTTCCACAGTCAGCTGCTGAACTTGTTTTGAATGATGATACAGAGCTTCTCTATCACCTCTTTCCACAAATGTAGTCAATTTGATTTCTATGTATCACATTTGGTGAGGTCCACATGTATAGTTGCTGTTTATGTTGTTAGAAAAAAAGATGCTTGCTACAAATAAATTGTTGGCCTTGCACAATTCTATCATGTGATCTCCAGCATAATTTCTATCACCAAGACCCTATAGTCCAACTACTGATGCTGCTTCTTTGTTTCCAACTTTTGCATCCCAATCACCAGTAATTATCAATACATATTTATTGCATATTTGGTCAATTTCAGACTGCAGAAGTTGGTAAAAATCTTCAATTTCTTCTTTTTTCACTTTGGTGGTTGGTGCATTAATTTCAATAGTTGTATTAACTGATCTTCCTTGTAGATATATGGGTATTATCCTATCACTGACAGCATTGTACTTCAGGATAGATCTTGAAATTTTCTTTTTGATATGAATATGATGCCATTCCTCTTAAGTTTGATATTCCTGGTGTGGTAGTTAAGGCTGTGTGTCCACTTGACTGGGCAGTGGTTTTGAATGGCTGGGCAGCTGGATATAATTATTCCCCCTTATAAGACTGTAATTACCTCCATTATGGAATCTGCTGTGAGCAACTTAGTAGCTGCCTTTGGGGTGTGGCCTGCTTCTAGTATGGAAGGAGAGGCTTGGAAAAAGGTCTCTAGCTTTTTTGGCATGCTTGGATCCTGCATTTGGCCAAATCTTCATCCAGTGGCCTGCCATGTTGCCTGCTGATTTTGCAATTGTTACTTTACTTGAACCAGTGGCCTGCCATGTGCCTGTTGATCTTGAGATTGTGCCATTCTTCTTGCTGACTTTAGGTTTGTCAGCCTCACCAGCAGCATGAGTTACAGGAAACCTCCAGTTCCAGTGGGCCTGAAATAAGAAGCAGAGTTGTAGCGCAAGGTTGAGACACTTCACCCGACCCCTAAAGCTGATCTCTGATTTCAGACTTCCAGCCTCCTAAACTGTAAGAGAATAAATTCCTGTTTGTTAAAGCTGTCTACTTGTGGTATGTCTGTTATAGCAGCACTGGTGAACCAAGACACATGGTATAGTAGCCCATATAACTGTCTGATTCAAAATGCCTGGCACTAATCCATTTCACCTCACTAATGCCTAGGATAAAGAGCTCTGGTGGCGTAGTGGATATCGATCTTTCTGTGATCCATTTCATTGTTAATAACTTCCAGTTTTTGTATTTTCATATTTCACACATTTCATGTTCTGATTATTTGTGAATGCTCACAGCTATTTGTTTCTATTTTAAGTAGTACCAGCAAATGAAGGTCTTGATGCTTTACTCCATCTACATCATTAAGGTTGATGTGAGGTGACAATTCTTCCCCAGTCTTATTCTGAATGCCTTCCAACCTGATAGACTCATCTTTCAGCAGTGTATCACACAGTGTTTCATTGCTCTTCATAAAGATTTCCTGCAAAATATCAGACAGTGTTTCACTGCTATTTATAATGTATTCAGTGTCCAATGGTTCTGGAAGTGGATGGCCCCATCTTTCTTCCCAGTCTGTCTTAGTCTGGAAGCTCTGCTGAAACCTGTCCATAAGAGTGGCCCTGGAGATATTCAAAACACCAGTGGCATAGCTTCCAGCCTCACAGAAGCACACAAGCCACCATAGTATGACAAACTGACAGATTAGTGGTGGATGCTCTAATATATTGAGGGTTATATATGCAGCACTTGTAAGTACATATTTAGAAATATCTTCTAGTCAGACTTTTATATATTCATGGGGGAGTCCCATTTGCCTTCCATCATCTGTTCAACTTGTGGGTATATCTATGTATCCACTAGTAGATTATTGTTATTACTGTTATTTCTGTAATGTATATGTAATACTATCTACAGTTGTTGTCTTTAACCGTTGCACTCCTCCCAGTTTCTTCTTTGCCTTGATCGTTTTGTGCTGACCTCCCCCTTATTGTATATTGCCTTTCCCTTCACCCAAGCTAATGTGTCTGCCTTCCAATTAGTGATTTATCCTCTCTTCCCCTCCCATCCATGGTAACCTTCAAAGAATGTTTATTTCTCTGCATAAGCCTTGTCTTGACTTTTTACAGTGGTGGTCTCATATATTATTGGTCCTTTTTTGACAGAGTAATTTCACTCAGCATAATGTCCTCTAGTTTCACCCATGTTATGAGGTGTTTCACAAATTCATTATTCTTTAACATTGCATAGTATTCCATTATGTGTATGTACTATAGTTTGTTTATCCGTTTATCCATTAATAGGTATTTAGGTGGTTTCCATCTTTTTTTCTATTGTGAATAGTACTTTGATGAACATGAGTATGCATGTATCAATTCATGTCATGGCTCTTATTTCTCCATGATATATACCTAGGAGTGGGATTGCTGGATTATATGGTATGTCTATTTCTAACTTTCTAAGGAAGCATGATATCGTTTTATACAGTGGTTGCATCATTTTACAGTACCACCAGCAGTACATGACTGTTGTAGCCTCTCAATACCCTTGTCTTCATTTGTTGTTTTCTTTTTTTTAACTTTGTCATTAAAGACGGGGGTGAGATGATATCTCATTGTTGCTTTGATTTTCATCTCTCTCACCCACCAGCCAGCCAATCCATGGAAGGAAAATGGGGCCATCTACTTCCATAAATATTTACTACCTCAGAAACCCAATGGAGGCCACTATGAGTTGGAATCAACTTGATGGCAGTTAGTTTTCTTTCTTTCTTTCTTTCTTTTTTTTTTTTTGAATACTTAATGATCACAAACATTTACCCATATGTTCACTGACTGCCTGAATATCTTCTCTAGTAAAGTGCCTACTCATGTCCTCTGCCCATTCTTCAATTGAATTATTTTATTTTTCTGTTGTTGAGATGTTGAAGTTTTTTATAAATTTTAGAAATTAGTCCTTTGTCACATATGTCATTGTCAAAATTTTTTCCCAATTGTAGGTTCTCTTTTTAATCTTTTGGTGAAGTCTTTTGATGTGCATAAATGTTTAATTTTTAGAAGGTCCCAGCTGTACAGTTTGTCTTTTGTTGTTTTTGTGTTTTTAGTTATGTTTTATAGTGTACATATGCCATGTATTAGGACTTCTAAGTTTGGCCCTATTTTGTCTTTGATGATCTTAATAGTTTTAGGTTTCACGTTTAGGTCTTTGATCATCTTGAGTTAGTTTTTCTATATGGTAAGAGATACGGATCCTGGAGACTTCTGGTAAGATGGAGAAATAGTCAGACAAGCTACACAGACCCTC
>NW_006921596.1:492123-493356 GCF_000298275.1 Orycteropus afer afer | reverse complement strand
AACAACCCAATTAAAAAATGGCGGAAGACATGAACGGACACTTCACCAAAAAGGATATTCAGGCAGCCCGCAAGTACATAAGGAAATGTTTATGATCATTGACCATTGTTGTTGCTGTTCTTGTGTGCCGCTGAGTCGGCCCCAACTCATAGCGACCCCTCCTTGGGTTTCCGAGGCAGTATCACTATGGAAGTAGATTGCCCAACCTTCCTTCTGAGGAGTGCCTGGTGGTTTTGAACTGCCAGTCTTCTGGTTAGCAGTCAAGTGCCTTAGACACTATGCTACCAGAGCTCTCCACTGGCCATCAGAGACAAGCAAAGCAAAACAACAAGGAGATACCATCTCACCCCAGCCTTAATGGCAAAGTTCAACAAGACAGAAAATAACAAATGCTGGCCATGATGTGGAGAGATTTGGACTCTCATCCACTGTTGATGGTACTGTAAAATGATATAACCACTGTGGGAAACAGTACAGCGATTCCTTAAAAAGCTGGCATTAGTAATATCCTTTGACCTAGCAATCCCATTACTAGGTATGTATTCTAAAGCAGTGAGAGCCAGGACAAGAACAGATATACGCACACCCATGTTCATTACAGCACTATTTACAATAGCCAAAATATGGAAACAACCTAGGTGTCCATCAACAGAAGAATGGATAACCAAACTGTAGTACCTACACACAATGGAATACTGTGCAACCCTAAAGAATAATGTAGAATCTGCAAAACGCTGCGTAACATGGATGAACTTGGAGGATGTTATGCTGAGTGAAATGCATCAATCACAGAAGGACAAATATAGTATTAGTTCATTATTGTAAAAAGTCAAGGAAAGGTTTATGTATGGATGGGAACTTTGTTGGTTACAGGGGTAAGGGAAAAAAAAATTAATTGATCCATGTCACTTTAGTTTTGCGTATTTCATTGTACATAAATTATATTTCAATAAAATTCATTAAAAAAAGTGAGATCTGGATCATGTTTCATTTTTGTTTCAATAGATATCCTGTTCTACCAAGACCATTTGTCAAAGAGACTATCTCTTCCCCATTTAATGGGCTTCAGCCCTTGTCAAAGATCAGTTGTCCACAGGTGGATAGATTTACTTCTGGGTTGCCAATTCTGTTCCATTTGTCTATATATTTTTCATTGTACACATACCAGGCTGTTTTGACTACTGTGGATATACAGTAGGTTTTGAGATTGGGGAGTGTGAGGTCCCCTACTTT
>NW_006921596.1:402214-490948 GCF_000298275.1 Orycteropus afer afer | reverse complement strand
CTCTGCTATATACCTGGACACTCTTACAGCACACAAAAATATGCTTGTAGAAATATCATCTGCCAACTTTGTATTAGGTCTTTAATATCACTAGTTAGATTTATTCTAATTACTTCATCTTTTGGGTGGCTATTGTAAATGGTATTGTTTTCCTGATTTATTTTTCAGAGTTCTCTTTGTTAGTGTAAAGGAGTCTGACTGATTTTTATACATTGATCTTGTCTCCTATCACTTTGCTGAATATTTCTATTAGTTCTAGTAGCTTTCTTGTTAAGTCTCTGGGATTTTCTATGTATATCATCTACATATCATCTACAAATAGAGATAACTGTATTTCTTCTTTGCCAAATTGGATGCATTTCAATTCCCTTCCTTGCCTTATTGCTCTGGCAAGGACTTGCAAGATAGTATTGAATGGAAGTGGTGATGAAAGTCATCCTTGTCTGGTTCCTGTTCACAAGGGAAATTTTTTCAGTCTCTCTTCATTGAAAATAATGTTGGTCATTGGCTGTATGGATATGGACTTAATTGTGTTGAGAAATTCCCCTTCTATTCCTAATTTACTGAGCATTTCTATGAAGAATAGGTATTGGATTTTGTCAAATGCCTTTTCTGCATCAATTGATATGATCATGTGTTTCTTTTACCTTATTGTATTTAGTGGTGGACTATATTAATTGCTTTTCTAATGTTGAACTATCCTTGGATTTATTTTTAGAAATACCATTTGACCCAGCCATTCCATTAATAGGTGTGTATCCTAAAGAAGTGAGAGCCAGGACAAGAACAGACATATGTGCACCCATGTTCATTGCAGCACTATTTATAATAGTCAAGCTCTGATAGCATAGTGCCTAAGGCATTTGTCTGCTAACCAGAAGGTTGGCAGTTCAAATCCACCAGCCACTCCTCAGAAGGAAGGTTGGGCAATCTACTTCTGTAGTGATACCACCTCAGAAACCCCAGGAGGGATTGCTATCAGTTGGATCCCACTAGACGGCAGTTAGTTGAGTTTTTGGTCAAGATGTATTACGTTTTTGACATATTCTTGGATTCTTTCTACTACTATTTTGTTAAGAATTTTTGGGTCAATGTTCATAAGGGATGTTGTTGTTGTTAGGTGCTGTTGAGTTGGCTCTGACTCATAGAAATCCTATGTGCAATGGAAAGAAACACTGCCAGGTCCTGTGGCAACCCTAGAATTCTTGCTATATCTGAGCTCATAATTGCAGCCACTGTGTCAGTCCATCTTGTTGAGGGCCTTCGCCTTTCTTGCTGACCTTCTACTTTATCAGGCATGATACCCTTCTCTAGCGAATGGTCCCTTCCAAGAGCATGACAAATTAGGTGAGAGGAAGTCTGGCCATTCTTGCTTCCAAGGAGAGTTCTGGCTGCACTTCTTCCAGGACAGATTTGTTAGTTCTTCTTGCAGTCCTAGTAATTTCAGTATTCTTCGCCAACACCACAGCTCAAAAACATCAATTCTTCTTCAATCTCCCCTATTTATTGTCCAGCTCTCACATGCATATGAGGCAATCGAAAACACTGTGGCTTGGGTTGAGTGCACCTTAGTCTTCAAAGAGACATCTTTGCTATTTAAAGAGTTTTTTTATTATTTATTTAACAAAGGAATATTTTCTTTCACAGTTTAGGAGGCTAGAAGTCTGAATTCAGAGTGCTGGCTCTAGGGGCTGGAGGAAGGCCCTTTGACCTTGGACTTTAGCTCTGCCTCTTGTTCCAGGCTTACTGGAGCTGGAGGCTTTTCTTTATTCATGCCCTGCTGGCTGCTGAGGCTGACAAACCCAAGGTTGGCAGGCAAAATGGCACAATCCCAAGATCAGCAGGCAACACAGCAGGTCACTGGGTCAAGTCCACCAGATACAGGATACTTTCTATGTATACTGGAAGCAGCCCATGCCTGAAGGCAACACTCCTTCAATTGATTAACTGCTCATAGTAGATTCTACCATGGAGTTAATTACACAATGTCTAATCTCATCATGAGGAATAACAACATATAGCTGCCAAGCCACTCAAAGTCACAGCCTAGCCAAGTTGATACACAGTCTTAACTACCTCAGATGATATGAACTCAATCCACTTGTCACCAAATACAAAATTTTCTCCTCATACTGAAAACACACATACATACATACACATTCACAGATTTTTTTAAATTGACATTCATGAATACTATTATCCAATAAAGGAGCTCTGGTGGCGTAGTACCTAAGGCATTTGACTGCTAACCAGAAGACTGGTGGTTCAAACCCACTAGCCATTCCTTGCAAGGAAGATTGGGCAATTTACTTCCATAGTGATACTGCCTCGGAAACCCAAGGTAGGGTCACTGTGAGTCATATCCAACTCCACGGCAATGAGTTTGGTTTGGTTTTGGTTTATTACCCAATAGATCCTTGGCCGAGGAATACAGTGAGATTGGAAAATAGTAACATTCCAGGTGATGCCCTTCTGCTGATTTTGTTCTCTAGGGCTCAAAGATTTGAGAGTGGCTCTTTAAGGAATGTTTTACAGTTGGTCTCCTTCTTTTGTTCATTTTTGACTAGGAAGGTGACCATTCCTGGCAATCTACCTTAACATCATCTAGAAAAATGCATGCAAACACTGTGCTGTGAACATGTGTGGGTCACTGTTGCCATTGACCCCACTGTCCTTGTATTTTGGGTGAACATGATTTGTGAGCTACAATTTTGAGAAGTAGGCACAATTTTGTGCCACACTCTAATTCTAACTTTTCCACACAATAATGTTGATGCTATTCTGGACCTATTGTTTCTGGACCAAGCCATTTTTAATAGGGTCAGGGGACTAAGCTGATAGTTTGGCACAACCCATTGGTCTCTCACAACAATATTTTTTCACATTATCTTAAATTGAGACCCCTCCAAAGGAATGATTGTAACTGTGGTAGGTAAGTCTGTGTGTCAACTTGGCTGGCCTTAGTTAAGTGGCTGGGCAGCTGGATGTAGTTTTCCTCATGGTGAGACTGGTAATCAACTCCGCAGCGGAATCTACTGTGAGCAGCTGAGTAATTGCCTTAGGGATGTGGTCTTCTTCCTGTATATAAGGAGAGGCCTTGGAGAACTGTCTCTAGCTAATGGCATGCTCGAACCCTGCATGTAGCTGTGTCATTGTTCAGCAGCCTGCCATGCTCTGTCACACTTGGGACTTTCAATGGACTTGAATTAATGTCCTGCTGCATGGTTTGGTAATATTGGGACTATGCCGTTGTACTTGTCAACCTTGGGCTTGTCAGTCTCACCAGCCAGCAACTGTCTGAGTGAAGAAAAGCCTCTAGCTCCAATGGGCCGGGAGCAGGAGGCAGAGCTGAAGCCCATGGTTGAGGGGCTTTCACCCAGCCCCTAGAGCCTGGCACTTTGAACTTGGATTTAAAGCCTCTAAACTGTGAGATAATAAACTCCTGTTTCTTCAAGCCATCCAATTTGTGTTATATTCCTGTCAGAGCGGCACTAGGTGACCAAAATAGTAATTAAACTCATCTTCTTCTTGATCTCAATTCTAGCTTGGAATTGTTTTACTTCTTGCTTCCCTTTAGTTCTTTCTAAAGAGGTCTTTTACAGCAGATTTGCCCAGTGCAATACATCATCTGATTTCTTGACTGCTGCTTCCTTTAGTGTTGATTGTGGAAACAAGGAATATGATATCTTTGACAACTTCAATCTTTTCTCCATTTATCGTCATGCTGATTATTGGCCAGTTGTGAGGATTTTGTTTTCTTTATGTTGAGGTGTAATCCATACTGCAGACTGTAGTCTTTAATCTTCATCAGCACTTGCTTCAAGTCATCTTCACTTTCAGCAAGCAAGGTTGTGTCATCTGCATATTGCAGGTTGTTAGTGTGTCTTCCTCCAAGCCTGATGCAACATTCTTCATATATATAGTCCAGCTCCTAGGATTATTTGCTCATCTTACAGATTGAACAAGTATGGTGAAACATTCTGAAACCCTGAAACACTCCCTTCCTGATTTTAAACCATGGAGTAACCCTTGTTCTGTTTGAACAACAGCCTCCTGGTCTATGTACAGATTCCTCATGAGCACAGTTAAGTGTTCTAGAATTCCCGTTCTCAATGTTATTCATAATTTGCTATGATCCACAGTCAAATACTTTTGCATAGTCAATAAAACACAAGTAAATATCTTTCTGGTGTTTTTGCTTTCAGCCAAGATCCATCTGACATTAGTAATGTCCCTCCTTCCATGTCCTCTTCTGAATCCAGCTTGCATTTCTGGAAGTTCCCTGTTAATATAATACTTCAACCAGTTTTGAATTATCTTCAGCAAAATTTTACTTGTGTGTGATATTAATAATATTTTTCAATAATTTCCACATTCTGTGGGAGCACATTTCTTTGGAATGGGTACAAATATGGATCTTTTCCCATCAGTTGTCCAGGTAGCTGTCTTACAAATTTCTCGCCACAGATGAGTAAGTGCCTCCAGTGCAACATCCATTTGCTGAAACATCTCAATAGGTATTCTATCAATTCCAGGAGAATTGTTTTTTGCTAATTTCTTCAGTGAAGCTTCAACTTCTTCCTTCAGTACCATTGGTTCTTGATCATATGAAATAGATGAATATTGACCAATTCTTTTCCATACAGTGACTCTGTGTACTCCTTCCATCTTATTTTGATGTTTCCTGCCTCATTTAATATTTTGCCTATGGAATCTTTCAATATTGTAACTCTAGCCTTGAAATTTTTCTTCAGTTCTTTCAGCTTGAGTAATGCTGAGCATGTTCTTCCCTTTTTGTTTTCTAACTCCAGGTCTTTCATTATAATTATTGACTTTGTCTTCATAAGTGATATTGATTTGTATTTTTCAGTGATATCCTTGCCTGGATTTGGTGTTAGGGTTATGAGGATAATCACAGAATTGGTTTGTTAGTATTCTATCTTCTTCTATGTTCTAGAATAGTATGAGTAGTATTGGTATCAAGTTTTCTCTGAATGTTTGGTAGAATTCTCCAGTGAAGTCATCTGGGATGGGACAATTTTTTTTGTTTTTCTGTTGTTGGGAGATTTTTATGATATGTTCAATTTCTTCTTTTGTAATGGGTCTATTCACATTTTCTACCTCAGATTGTGTTAGTTTTTGTTGATAGCATGTTTCCAAAATTTTTTCCATTTCTTCTAGGTTTTCAAATGTGTTAAAGTACTGTTCTTCATAGTATTCTGTTATTAGCCTTTTTGTTTCAGTAGGTTCTGTTGTGTCATCACTTATTTCATTTTGCATTCATGTTATTTGCATCTTCCTATTTTTCTTTATTAAATTGGCCAATGTTTTTGTCAATTTTATTAATCATTTCAAAGATTCAACTTCTAGTCTTATTGATTCTTTCCATTGTTTTCCTGTTTCATTTATTTCTGCTGAAATCTTTATTATTCCTTTCTTCTGGTAACTGTATGCTTTTTTGTTTGTTTGTTTTGTTTTCTACTGTTCCTTTTCTAATTGCTAGAGATGCTGGGTTAAGGTGTTGATTTTGATTCTATTTTCTTCTTTGATGTATGCATTTATTGCTATAAATTGTCCTCTGACCACTGCTTTTTCTGTGTCTCAAAGATCTTTGTATGTTGTATTTTCATTCTCTTTTGATTCAAGGAATTTTTTAAATTTCATTTTTAATTTCTTTCATTACCACATAGTTTTTAAGCAGGGTATTATTCAATTTCCATATATTTGATTTTTCTCTTGGATCTTCCTGTTGTTGACTATAATTTTATAGCATTGTTGTCTGAGAAGATGCTTTGTTATATTTTGGTGTCTTAAAACTAATGCTTGCTTCATGACCTAATGTATGGTCTACTGTGAAGAAAGTTCCACATGCACTGGAAAAGAATGTCTATTATGCGGCTGTTGAGTGTAGTGTTCTGTATACATCTATGAGGTCTAGTTGGTTGATGGTGTTTTCAGATCTTTTGTATCTTTGTTAAATTTCTTTTTTGTTATTCTGTCCTTAATCAAAAGTGGTGTATTTAAGTCTCCTACTATTATTGTAGGAGTTCTGGTAACATAGTGCCTAAGGCATTTGATTGCTAACCAGAAGGCTGTCAGCTCAAATCCACCAGCCACTCCTCAGAAGGAAAATTGGGCAATCTACTTCCATAGTGATATCACCTCAGAAACCCAAGGAGGGGTCGCTATGAGTCAGATCCGACTCAACAGCACATAATAACAACAACAACACTATTATTGTGGGGTTGTCTGTTTTTCTTTTCAGTTATGTTAAAGTTTGGCTTATATATTTTAGGGCTCTTTCATTGGATATGTAGATAGTTATTATGCTTATGCCATGTTGTTGAATTGACCTTTTAATCATTATATAATGTCCTTCCCTTTCTCTGAATCATTGTACTGTTACTGTATTTAATTTGTTGATTGAATGTTGGTTTGTTTCACCCTGATTTTTTGTTTTGTTCTGTTTTAACATATCTGGGCAACAGGGTTGGTGCGTTATTCTGGTCACTAGTTTGGCAGGATTAAGGCACTTATGAGCTGTCTTCAGGTGGATTTTGTAAAAGGTGGGAGTGTGGTCATGAGTCTTTGATCATTGATCATGCAGGGTAGCTGAGGGCAGGATGGGTGGTGTTGGGTGCTGTTTGTCATTGGTCCAGTTGTGCTAGAGTGTTTGTGGACTCACTGAGTGGATGGGGCAGCAAGTGTGGGTGGGTAGTGCTGGGTAGGGTCTCTGGCTCCCAACTACTTGGGAATGATGACAGGAAAAACAAGAGGGGATGATGGTGGAGAAGAGAGTAAAATAAATAAATAAATAAGAGAGAAAAGGCAAAAAGAAAAATAAATGGATGGGTGTGGGAGAGGGGAGACCTAAGAAGAAAGAAAAAAGAGAATAAAGATAAGAAAAAAGAGAATTAGAAGAAAAACAAAACAAGCCAAAAAACAAATGCAGCATAGTACTGGCATAATTAATAGACATCAAACACAGCTATGGTGGAAATTTGGCACTTGCTCCTAGGGAGAATACACACAAATACAGAGGACAAGTGTGTCCTCATCTATGCAGAGGTGGTGAAGGCCCAGGTACTTACCCAGCTGGATCAAAAACAAAAGGGGAAGGGGAGGTGGTGGAAGAAAAAGAAATAAAAGAAAAAGGGGGAAAAAAGCAAAGGCAAGGAAGAGGGAAGGACGGAAAAGAAGGAAAGAAAGGAAAAAAAGAAAAAGAAAAAGAAATCTGGTGCAAGTGCCAGCCACCAAATACAGCTGCAGTAGGAGTGCAAGACTCAGTCCAGGAGAGCTGACACTGTCATCCATGAACTGTGGAGCAGGTGTTGTTGATCATGAAATGCGGAGGACAAGAACAAAAAGAAAAATTTAGTAAAAGAGAGGGATAAGAGTAAGAAATAAAAGAAAAAAAAAGTTAGGGCTGCTCAGTTACCCCTATTTTTATTTTGGTGATCTTTATAGCTTTTGGTTTTATATTTAGGTCTTTGATCTATCTTCAGCTAATTTTTGTATATACTGAGAGGTATGTTTCCTGTTTCATTTTTCTGCAAATGAATATCCAGTGTTGCTGGGATCATTTGTCCAAGAGATTATCTCTTCCCCGTTTAATGGGTTTCAGTCATTTGTCAAAGATCAGCTATCTGTAGCTGGATGGATTTTACTTCTAGATTTTCAATTCTGTTTCTTGCTCTATGTGTCTGTCTGTTTTGGTTACCTAGTGCTGCTCTGACAGGAATAGACCACAAATAGCATGGCTTGAACAAACAGGGATTTATTCTCTTATAATTTGGGGGGCTAAAAGTCAGAATTCAAAGTGCCAGGTTTTAGGGACTGGATGAAAGCCCCTCAGCCTTGGGCTTCTGCTCTGCCTCCTGCTCCTGGGAAACTGAAACTGTAGGCTTTTCTTCACTCATGCAGCTGCTGGCTGCTGAGGCTGACAAACCCAAGGTCAACAAGTATAAAGGTACAATCCTGATATTACCAAACAACATGGCAGGACATTATTTCAAGTCCAGAAAAAGCCCCAACATTGGCAGAGCATTGCAAGCTGCTAAACAATGATTTGGCTATATGCAGGGCAAGTCATGATCAAGCATGCTAAAAAAGCTGTAGAGCATTCCCAAAGCTTCTCCTAATATACAGGAAGCAGACCACATCCCTAAAGCAGCTACTCAGCTGCTCACAGTAGATTCCACCATGGAGTTGATTGCCAGTCTCTTCATGGAGAATAACTACCACCAGCCTCCCAGCCACTCAAAACCAGGTCCAGCCAAGTTGATGTATAACCTTAATTACCACACTTTCATTGTACCAATACTAGGCTCTTTTGACTACTGTGAATGGATAGTATGTTTTGATATCAGGGAGCATGAGTCTTCCTACTTTGTTGTTCTTCTTTAGTCATGCTTTGCTTATCAGAGGTCTCCTCTTTAATAAAAAATGGGTGATTAATTTTTCAATCTCTTTAAAGAATGATGATGGAATTCTGGATCTAGATTATGTTTTATCTGTAGATCACTTTGGGTAATATTGATATTTTCACAATGTTAAGTACTCTTATCCATGAGCATGGTATATTCTTTTATATATGTAAGCCACTTCTGGTTTCTGCTGGGAGCTCTAGTGGCATAGTGCCTAAGGCATTTGACTGCTAACCAGAAGTCTGGTGGTTCAAACCCCCACCATCCACTCCTCAGAAGGAAGGTCAGGCAATCTACTTCCATAGTGATACCACCTCAGAAACCTAAGGAGGGGTCGCTATGAGTTGGATCCAACTTGATGGCAGTGAGTTTGTTTTTTTCTCCCCCCCCCACCCCAGTTTTCTTTGTGTAGGTCTTTTGTATATCTGGTCAGATTTATTCTAATTACTTCATCTTTTGGGTGGTTATTATAAATGGTATTGTTTTCCTGATTTCCTTTTCTGACTTCTCACTGCTAGCATAGAGGCATTCAATTGATTTTTGCATATTAACCTTGTACCGTGCTACTTTATTGAATTTTTCTATTAATTCCAGTATACCACTGACCACAGAGGTGGTGAAGATGAGAGTTGCTGAATACAAAGGTAGTGAGGGTGAAGCTTCTGGCCTGTGGGATCATAAAAAAGGGGAAGGAGAGGAAGAAAAATAATAGAAAAAAAATAGAGTGTGGGAGGGAAGTCTATGAAGAAGGACCAAAATAAATAAATAATAATAATAAACAGAACAGCCAGGCAGTGGGGGTGTGCTTGACTACCTGCTGGATACATTGGGATGGAGGGCCTATGACCCTGGTCACCAGAATGTTGTGTGGTGTAAGGAGGAAAATCAAACCTCTCTGCTTTTTGGTCACTGGTGTGGGTGGTGGGGAACTCCTGGGCAAGCAGAGCTGGTTATCTGTTTCTTGCCTCAAGTGGGAACGCTGCTTGCAATAATTCAAAGTGACCATGCTGTGCTGGGCCAGTTAGCAATTTACTGCTCTGTAGGCCTCTTTATTCTCTGTTTTTGTTCAGTCCCTTCCCCTGATCAGCATTTGATCTACTTCTTTATCCTTTCCTTTGTAGCTCAGGGTTCTAGGATTGTCATCTGTATCTGTTTCACTTGGTTGTTTGGGTTTTTTTGTTTTAGAAGGTCTGGGTACTATATCTGCCTAATCCACTATCTTGGACAAGCTTCCCAAGACTGGAACTCTATACACTGTTTGTGGAATTGTAAAATGATACAACCACTATGGAAAATGGTATGGCACTTCCTTAAAAACTAGAAATAGAAATACCATATGATGCAGGAATCTCACTTCTAGGTATATCCTGGAGAAATAAGAACAACGACATCAATAGATATATGTACACCCATCTTCATAACAGCATTATTCACAATAGCAAAGAGTTGGAAACAACCTAAGTGTCCATCAATGGATGAATGAATAAAAAATGTGCATGTACAGTTGGACACCATGTAACAATAAACAATAAGGATGAGTCTGCAAAACACAGCATGGATGAATATGGACAACATGTGGGTGAAATAAGTCAATCACAAATGGACAAATATTATACGATAACAATTTTATAAACTCAAGAATAGGTTTACACACAGAGTGACATTCTTTGAAGGCTACCAGGGATGGGAGGGGGAAGGGAAGAAGAATCACTTACTAGATATAACAAACCAAAAACCACACTCATTGCCATTAAATCGATTCTGACTCATAGCAACCCCTCCTGGAGTTTCCAAGGTGGTATCTTTAGGGAAATAGATTGCCTAATCTTCCTTCTGAGGAGTGGCTGGTGGATTTGATCCTCCATCCTTCAGGTTAGCAGTCAAATGCCTTAGGCACTGCTCCACCAGAACTAGTAGATGCATGTTATTTCTGATGAAGGGAAAGAAACTACACAATCTGAGGGAAGACATCATGCCTTAGTTCTCTAGTACTGTTATAACAGAAATACCAAAAGTGGATAGTTTTACCAAACAGGAATTTATTCTTTTACAGTTTAGGAGGCTAGAAGTCGGAATTCGGAGTGCCAGCTCTATGGGCTGGGTCAAGTGCTGGAATGGATATCTGGAGCCCAGACCCACCTCCCACCTTTCCTCCAGTTCTCCACATGTTTCTGCTCATGGCATTCTTCTCTCTGGCTCACCTACTCCTCACCTGAAAGGGTCCTGGGATTGTTTCATAAACTGCATAGTTCCTGACACCCAGATCAGGATGGCTACAGGTCTAGACCTTGACTGCCACACATGGAGACTCAGCACTGCCACTTTTCCACAGTTTGTATCCAAGGTTAGCTACTGAGCAATTCACTTATGAGTACTTGGTATTAATTGATGAGTTTTCTGAAATGTGGAAGCTATGCTATTCACTCAGGTACAGGTGGTGAAATTTTTTCCACCTGACCAGTAGGCAGGTCACAGGCCTACAGCAGAATTGGGGGTGGTGGGAGGGAGAGACCACCTTTGTCTATGTTTAACCCTTCCTTTAGGTTCTACAGAAAGACAACTAATACACTGATATGTGACCAGTCCCACATATAAACTTGCACTTATGCACTTGTGTACTTATATTTTCACATAAACACATACGGACACATACATATGGGTATGCACAAACACATTCTCCCAGACTCTTAAGAGGCATACTGTGGAAATATAAAGACTTTAAGTGTTCCCAATTCCTCCTTGGATCACTGTCCTACATGGACGTTGAGTAACTTTTATGAAGCCTTCCCCCACCTCCAACATGAATCTACAGCCTCAAGTGGCTCTTAAATAGGGGATATGTATCAGTGAGCTCTTGCTGTATAACAAACTCCCCCATAATACAGTGGCTTAAACAACAATTGATTACCTACCTCACTCTTTTGTGAAATAGTAATTTGTGCTTGGCTCAATTGGGCTGTTTTTCTGGACTTGGTGGTCTTACTCATTTGTCTGCAGTAAGCTGCCAGGTCATTTGGAGGCTGTCAGGTCGAAGATAACCTCAGCTGGGATGGTACACTTCACTCTAAAAAACAAACAAACCAGTTGCCATTAAGTCGACTCTGACTCCTGGTGACCCCCTGTGTTATAGAGTAGAACTGCGCTCCATAGAGGTTCTATGATTTCTCAGAAGTAGATCGTCAAACCTTTCTTCTGAGGTGCCTTTGGGGCATTCAAACCATCAACCTTTTGGTTGGCAACCGAAAACTTAGCCATTTGCACCACGCAGGTGCTCTTTGTCTGACTCTACATTTTGTTTTATCCTCTAGCAGGCTAGCTTGGCCTTGATAGAGGATTTGCATGGTGCTAAAGGAAATAGAGGAGCTCTGGTAGCATAGTGCCTAAGGTACTTGACTTTGAACCAGAAAGCTGTAAGTTCAAATCCACCAACCATTGGAAGGAAGATTGGGCAATCTACTTCTGTAGTGATACTGCCTTGGAAACCCAAGGAAGGGTCACTATGAGTTGGGTCCAACTTGACGGCACATAACAACAACGACAACAAAGAAAATAGAGCAGAGGCAAGCAAGGGCACTTAAGGTCTCAGCACATAACTGACATATTGTTTTCTATGCTGTCTTCTATTGGCCAAAGCAAGCCACATGACTAGCCCAGATTTATGAAATGGAAGACTCCACTTCTTGATGGAAAGAGTAAAAAAGTCACATTGGATAACGGGCATGACTAGAGAGGAAAATATATATGGCCATTTTTGCAAATAATCACAGGGAAGATAGTGAAGGGCCTTGTGAAAAGTGGGACTTGGAGTATTATTGGTAATCCAAATTGAGCAGGGCAGGGCTTGGCTGTCCCATGGCCCCACCGCCACTCCATCCCTGTATTGCTGCTGTAACCCTGCTGTTTTCCTCAATATGAGAAAACCATTTTGTTCTGTTACGTTTTTCAGTGACAGTTGAAAATACTTTTTTTTTTTACCCATTTATGGGTGCAAATTAATGAGATGACAACAGACTGAAACCAATGACAACTGCTAATCTGTAAGCAAAAACAAGGGATGAGGAGCCGAGAGCAGTACAGCTGTTTCATTTTAATTGAGGAATGATTTTATGTTAGAAACACTCAATATTCACAGCAAATTAAAAATAATGAAGTGAATTGATACCAATGAGATATATATATATATATATATATTATTTATATATTTATTTATTTTGCTTACTATCTCTTTGTAAATCTATTTCTTCACACAAATTGACAGGTCTAATTGATACATACGCTATTATTCCTCATTAGTAGGCTGAATAAAATAATTCTTGATTAAATTTATTGCAATTTACCAATCCAGCATAATGTTTGCAAGCTATAAAAGTCAATCAACAGGAAACCAGGGGGAAGCCAATGACATTATCATGTTTTACATAACACATAAGTGGCCTCTCCACTCTGGTGAAAGAAAGGCCATCAGAAGGTCTCTGAGTGGGTAACCTACCACAAAGAGTGAGCTCCCCTTGTGTTCCAATTTTCACAGATATTAGCAAGGGTTTGAAAACCACTTTTCTCCATGCAACTGGCCTGGGCTTGAGCCATCACTGCCCTTCCAATGCCGTAACTGTTCTCAGTCAGGCCTTCAGCCATTAATGACTCTGATCTGTGTTGACATCCAGGAGTTGACAATGACACCTATCATCTGCACCCATCCCACCCCAAGTAGATATCAGAAGGGAGGCTTCCTAGAGACACGATGAAGGTACAACATGACCCCCAAGAACTTGCCTGACCTAGACCACCCATCCTAAGGCATGAGAGCCTGAGGAGGTTCTGGGTCCGATTGTCTTCCCAATATAGTGAGGTCCCCACTGAGTGTCTGCCTTCTCCAGTGTCTCAGATATTACAAACTCATAGCACTGAATGCTTTATCCAGCTCCACAATATATTTTATTTGGCCAACACAAGATTAGAAATATATACATGAATTAGTTGCCAACATTTGAAAAATCAGACATCTCACATAAAGCCCTAGTTTCCAGATTTGGAGAAAAGGGTTACCTGACCACCCTGGACTCTGTTTCTATACAGAATATAATCATAGCCATAAACTTTGGGTAGACGTGTGTTCTGTTCACAACAGTGTCACCGCTCCCCATTGCATTGCATTTGACTCCCTTCATTGCTTTTCATTAACTGCTTGGCCCTGAAAATATCTAATTTTGTGATTGGGCTTCTCATTTTCTGTAGTTCATAGTTGTCTCAAAGTGACTGTGCACTCTAGCCTAAGCTGTATTAGCAGTTCCCAAGAAGACACTTGGCTTTTGTTTTGACAAGGCAAACCTATAGCAACACCCTACAGACAGTAAGGTTTGTCCACTGCATGTCCCAGTGTTTTTTTCCTATCCAGAACTGATACATGTGTCCTGCATTGAGGGCTTGGACCCTCCTTCTCTCATTATCTATCTAAGCTGATGAGCATTTCATCCTCCAGAACATTCTTTACCCTCTGTCAGATGCACTCAGGGTCCTGCTCTCCAGGTTATGGGCTATGCGTATCCACTCCTTCTCAAAGTCAGGATGATGGGAAAGGGTCTTCCCAACTCCTGGCTCCCAAAAGTCTCCACCCAGAGTAGTGCACTTACCAGGACAGAGTGAAAGCTATTTTGAGCAGACAGACCTTTGCTAAACCTCCCTATTCAGCGCCACAACACCAAGAAGCAATCCTGGAATATATTAGGTGCTCAATAAATGACTTTGGACTTGGATCCTTTGACTTATCTACCTTACCACCCCTGTTAGTTCCCTTTCCCTTTCAATAGAGAATTATTTTCTCAGGACCCCACATCCTTTGGCAACTCTAAAGACACCTCTCCTAGAAACTGCCATGGTCATTGATCAGAGAACTTGTTCAGATGCATATGTCTCTGCTTCATACAAGTAGTGATGTGCTTGTGACCCTGTACTCACTCCCAACTCCCCTATCATAAGAGCAAATGATCAGTTTCACCACCATTCGTTTGTCAGTTTGTCATACTATGATGGTTTGCAAGGTGCTATGATGCTGGAAACGATGTCACCAGTATTTCAAATGCCATTATGATCTCCCGTTGTGAACAGATTTCAGTGGTACACTTAGACTAAGACACACTAGGAATAAGGCCTGGTGATCCACTTCTAAAAATTAGCCAGTGAAAACTTTATAGATTACAAAAGAAAATATCTGATCCAGAGCTGGAAGGTGAGCCTCCTAGGTTGGAAGAAACTCAAAATACACAGTTGTCTCAACAATGTACTTGAGCATAGCAACGATCATGAAGATGGTGCATGACTGGGCAACGTTTCATTCAGGTGTACATGTGTCACCATGAGTTAGAGTCAACTTGACAGCAACTAACAACAGCAATAAGTATCAAGGGCTTATCATGGGCAGGACCTGAGCCAAACGCTATTCACGTATTATGAGATTCAATTCCCTCCACCACTTTTGAGGCAAGTTCTATTATCATGCCTTACTGAAATTTTGAACTATGCTCCTCCATTTGGTTCCATATTTCCCTAATCTTAGTTGAGGAGAAAATGATAATCCATCAACAAATATTTATTGATTGCCTAATGTGTAATGCTGTCCTGGGCACAGTGATGGGTAGAAAATTTATATAAGACACTATCCCTGTCCTTCAAGAACTTATAATCTATTTAGGGAGATAAGTCTCAATATTGGCAATAAATTAAGTGTGAAATTGTTTCATGCAATGATAAAGGAACTCAGAGGAGGGAAGGTTAGTGAAGGTTGGAGTGATGAAAGACAGTCCCTGGAAAAGATGAGGCTTTAGCTGGACTTTAAAAGATGAATGAGACTAGATCCCCCCCCACACACACACACCACACCCCTGGCACCCCTGTTCTCCTTCCTCTCCCTCAGGTATTCTTCCATTATTAGGAGGACAGTCACAATGGCCATCAGTCTTGTCCCAGCTGGCTCTGACATACAGAATTGGACTACTTGATGGGAAGGATGAAGAGATATATTGGGGTTAAATACAAGGGAGAAAGAACTTCCCCAGAATCAGAACTATTTGTTGAGGTAGAAAATGCGAGTCTTCCATCAATGGGGGGTTTGAGCAGGTCTGGTGTCATCTTGGAAGAAATGTTGCAGAGAGAATACAAATATACCTCAAAGTCTCTTTTCCTCTGACTCTGGGATTCTGGGGTTCTGAGAGGCATGGGAGCAGCAGAGTCCATCTCAGTGGATGACCATGTAAAGTACGACTGGCAACACATCTCTGGAATCAAGAGGAGGTCAGATGCTGCCCCAGGAGTTCCCAAAGACATCACATGCACAACGAAATTCAATTTAAGGCAGAGAGTGATAAGGGCACTGGGTCTCCAAGCAAGGAGGTTCACTCTGCTTGGGATGCTAGGATGAGGATGGAAGCATGCCAACTTCTGCGAAAGAGCCCTGAATGCCACCGAAGACCATGGAAGCATGTGTCCAGTAGCTCTAGTCCAAACCACTCTTTATGTTCCAACACCTTGAATCTGACTTCTGATAGAAATGTGCACCTGTGAATTCTACAAGAACAAGGACAGAAACAGTTCACCACTTCCTGTGCCCAAATCTCTCCTTTTTCTGTCTTCCTGGTTCCAGGGAAGTGCAACTATATGCGTTCCAACTGCTCATCCAAGAGACACTTCCAACTACCTCCTGTCTGTCACTAGTGCCCCCCAAATCCCATCCTTCATAAAACCTTTAGGACCCACTGAGTTAGTCTACTCTCTTCCCCACTGCCATTGGGTTAGTGCAGGCCACCATCATCTGTTACTCTTCAGTATCATATAGGCAGATGGGGGCAGCTATATTATTCACCAGTATAGTCTTAGCACCAAACAGAATGCCTGATACATAATAACAATAACAACAAAAAACAACACAATAATAATAGTATGGATCCTTATATTGAACATTTATAGTCCTTATAGTTGGCACTTTTGAAAAATGTTCTATGTGAGTAATCTTGCATAATTCTCTGTGGTGAGTATTATTATTATCACCCTTTCACACTTGAGGAAAATGAGGCCCAACATCTTGTAACTTGTAAGTCCCAGAGTCACAAATTGAAACTAGCTCTGCTTCATCTGACCCCAAAGCAACCTGATTTCTTAATCATTAGGCTGTGTTGTGTCAATGGAGCTTAATGAATACTTGTTGAACAAAGCAATGGATCACTGCAACCTCTAGTTACTCTCTTTTTCTCCAGTTGTGCTCCTTCCAAATCATTCTTCATGCTGTTGACCCCACAGGAGATCCTCAGGCATGAATCTGTTTTTGTCAACCCTCATTAAAACATCCAATAATCCCTTTCACTCTTAAGATAAAAACCCAGCCCCTGAACCTGGTTCACAAAAATGTATCCCCTTCTTCTCTCTCCATCCTCACTCTCCTGTCAGCCAAACTTTATGTTGTCAGAATAATGCTCCACCTTATTTAGTGTCTCAGGTCATTGTGATGCCAGTCCTCCATCCAGAACTCTTTCCTCCACCAGACCCCAAACTCGCAACTTAGATATACTTCCTCTTGTCTAACCCTGTAAGCCTAGTTGAGGCACCTATCTTCTTTGTCCCCATTTTACCCTGCATGTGTCCAACTGGATTGTAATGGCAAATTGTATTTGTTTCCTGTTGTTGTTGTTGTTGTTGTTATGTGCTGTCGAGTTGGAACCAACTCATAGCGAACCCCTCCTTGGGTTTCCAAGGCAGTATCACTATGGAAGTAGATTGCCCCATATTCCTTATGAGGAGTGGCTGGTGGATTTGAACCTCCAGCCTTCTGGTTAGCAGTCAAGTGCTTTAGACACTATGCTACCAGAGCTCCTATTTGTTTCCTAGGACTATCATACCAAAATAATACAAATTGGGTGGTTTCTAAGAACAGAAATATATTTTCTCACAGTCTGGAAGCAAGAAGTCCAAATCAAGATATGGACTGTGTTGATTCCTTCTGAAGACTGAGAAACAAATTGCCCCATGCCATTCTTCTAGCTTCTAGTAGCTTCAGGTATTCCTTGGCTTGCAATTGCAGTAACACCTGGTGTCTTTCCTCTGTGCCTCTGTGTATCTTCTCTTTCATAAGGACACTGTTGTTGTTGTTTTGTTTGCCATCGAGTTGGATCCAACTGAGAGCAACCCCTCCTTGGGTTTTCGAGGTGGTATCACTATGGATAATAGATTGCCCAACCTTCCTTCTGAGGAGTGGTTGGTGGGTTTGAACCACGAGCCTTCTGGTCAGCAGTCAAGTGTCTTAGGCACTACACCACCTAATCATATAGGATTAGGACTTATCCTACACCAGTATTAGGAGCTCAAGTGGGGCAGTGCCTAAGGCATTTGACTACTAAAGAAGGTTGGTGGTTCCAACCCACCAGCCACTTCTCAGAAAGAAGTTGGGGCAATCTATTTCTGTAAAGATTTACTGCCTTGGAAACTATGAGTCAGAATCAACTCGATGGCAGTGTGTTTGGTTTTGTTCTTTCTACACCAGTATGACCTCATTTTAACCTAACTGATAACAATATCAAAGATGTTCTAAACAGTATCATGCTCACAGGTACAGGGGTTAGGACTTCAACATATCTTTATGATGGACACAATTCAGTTCATAGCAGTAACTAGTTTTGGCTGTTTTTGTTTTTATTTTTATTTTTATTTTTGTTTTTGCCTCTCTACTCCATTAAACTGTCAGCTCCTTGAGGTACAGTGCTTACAAAAAAAAAAAAAAAATGTCAGTGCCTTGCAGCCATGCTTCTGCGTCTTGATGAGTTGATGTAATAACATTATTAGTGAACAAACATGGATCACACACAACCTAAGTGACCTGCAGGAATCAAAGATCAGTAAAAACTCAGGACTGTTGATGAGACCACATGACTGACACTCCAGATCAATGATTTCAAACCTTGATGCACATCAGAATTATCTGGTGGGATGATTAAAACACAGATTGCTGGGCCTTGTCCCCAGAGTTTCTGATTCAGTAGATCCAGAAGGAGAGGGTTCTGAAAATTTAAATTTTGAATAAGTTCCAAGGTAATGTTGATGTCTCTGGGCCCATAGGCACACTTTGAAAGACACCATTCTGGAAGATTCTAAAGGGTCTACCAAAGAATAAGTTGTTGCTGCTGCTAGCTGCTGTCAAGCTGGTCCCCAACTCATGGTGACCCCATGCACCACAATGGAATAAAATACAACAGTGTCTAGTAAAACTAGAATGAATACCAAAAAAAAAAAAAAAAATTGCAAACACGTCTCAAATTTTGTTTCAAATTTGTAATTCACCAAACCCAAATGGAAAGTCTACTCTGAACAAAAATCATCTGAGGGGCAGCCATGCCCAGTTCCAAGTGAACATTCATATAAATCTAACCTCTCACTCCAGGCATCCTAGCCTCCCTAGACATAATGGGACAGACCAGCCACATTTAGCACTCAGCTTCAGACCCAGCGTCCAGCATGGAGCAGTCTCTGAGATGTCCCACGCACTCCTTACCACAAGCTGACTGACTGGCAATCCAAACAGAGTGACCCCTCCTCGTGGATGGGAGCAGCTCCAGGCAAACCAGCGGCATTCTCCAAACATCGAGTGCAGGGAGGAAACAAACAGATTAATCTCTGAAATTTGATACCCGTTCCAGACACAAGTAGCAACAAACTTAGCGACAGAGCTGTCAAAATATGTTCCACAGACTCATTGGCAAGAGATCTGGACACACGAAAGAAATTCAGCAAAACCAAATCAGTTGCCAAACTGGGAGGTTTGACAGCGTACTCAGGAATACATTTAGATCAAAACAGGAACCCGTCCAAAGGAGTGAGTGTCTCCATAAATTATTATGGAATGATTAGAAATAATTAGTCAGTGATTTCAAAATATTACATATATTTTTCAGTAGTATTGAGGGGACGTGTTATATAACGTGGGATTTTGTTTTTACATGGGTTTCTCTATTTTTTCTCACTGCTCTCCAGCAGTTTTTAAAAATGGGGGCCACAGATGTAATATTCTACCATGAAAATCACTGTAGTTTAAAAAAAAAAAATGTTCTAGGATTCCTTTGCAAAGCCTCTAAAAGAACAATGGCAGAAAGAGCCTTGTTTATGTGAATGGAGACATAGGATTTGCATTTCAAAAGGCCTTTAGAGGCTGTTGGGCCAGCCCCTGATTTTACTGTGCCTCAGGGAGGTTGAGGGACACACCCTCAACCTAGTATTCATTCTAGTTTTACTAGACACTGTTGTATTTTACAAATACAACAAAGTTGACAAAGAATTCGTACCAGAGCCAAGGCCAGAACCAGGTGCTTTCTTTTAGAAGATACTGGGAACCAGAAGGCTCTTGTTGCTTTTCTGAAAAGAGTGCTCGGTGGTATAAATCACTTCCAAGTCCTCTTGTCACATGTGACAAGGACTCTGGTCCCAACGACAGACAGAGGGAGACCTCATGGGCTCTTCCTCTTGAGCCAACCCTGGAGTCTCCAACCAGATATAAAACAGTTTTCCAAACCTGGGCACCGTGCATTGGCGATGTTCCTTCAAGATTTAGAATCATGGGAAGGCAGGCCTGGAAAGAGCCCAGCTTTGGGCTCCTTACAGAAAGGGGAGAAAATTCCAGAAATCCAGGCATAAGGAACCCAGGGGACACAGACAACTGACTAAAATGCCAGCCTCACATCACTGCCAATGGCCTCTCTGATCGTACTTTGTTCTGCTCTCTTCAAGAGTTAAGACTTAACATCCTGCTAAGGAGTATTAACATTTAAGTTGCCATAAAACCAAATAATTATATTTATCAATTTGTTTTAATTATACAGAATGGCTAAGAATATGTATGCATTGGCCTAAAAAGCCAGTATGTGCACCTGCTCTGAGGAGCACTTTCCAAAATTGGACGTGAGGAAAATATTTGAATTCCATTTGACTGTTCTAACATCCCATTTGAAAAAAGAAGGGATTAAAAAAAGAAAGAAAAAAAGAAGTAAAAGCCAGACTTCCAACCCAGAACCAGGACTTAACAGTTACGGCCCTTTTACAAGATGATCCTGAGCTATGTTCCCTGTCTCTGAGGAAGCACCAGCATATAAAATGGTAGTGAATTTGCATTACTTCCAATCCATCATTCTCTGGGTGTGCAGGAAAAACCAGGGGACCCGCTGCAACAAAGCTCAGCCTTCGTGTTGACAGATTCTTATTTAAGTGACTATGAATACAACAATTCCACAAATAATTTGTCAAGTGTGTGGCTGAACTGGCTCTGAACCCTGATAAATACCGACTCTCCTCCCGCTACAAAAGCAGTGTGTTTCGTGTGCGGACACCAAGGAGCAGGAGTGAGGATTTAACAATCGATGCTACTATATTTCTCTCCTCTTTGTGGTTTAACAACAAAACAAAGCAAAACAAAATGCAACTTTGAAGGGTGGATTTTTTCCTCAATGTGAACTACCCGACGTGGTGATGTTTTGTGATTCTGCACCACATACTGCAGCCTGAGAGACAAGGGGTCCCTTTCAGACAACACCGAGGACCTCCTGCCTGCAGGCACTTCTGGCTCTCTCCTTGGATGCTCCAGGCAGGTCCTCTTAAACCTCAGGTTCCCCAGGCTGCTGGCCTGAACACTGCCCCCACAGGCTGTGTCAGCATAAGGGCCACGCTGGCAGGCGTGCCTGGAAGATGGGCGACAAGTCCTCTTTAACAAAACGTAAATCTAATCATCTTTGAAGACTGCAATATACACCTAAATGTCTCTTGCAGATGTAATTTAGTATGCATTATTAATTTATTTTTCATAAAGCTCCCAGCTCCTGAGAGGGTGAGTGAGAGCATAGAGCCGCCCAGATGATAAGGCTCGTTTGTCAGCGGAAGGCGGGCATGGGCATAAAAACCCCATCCAGGAGAACACACAGGCTCTTCTTAGGGAAAGAAGCTTCCTGTAAACTAGATTATTCCAGACGTTTTAATAAAGAGCCGACCTCTAATGGGACATGAACACTCCTGTGCCATTTGCAAAGTGAAGCGGTAACTTACTGATGCTAGATGGCCAGGCATCAGAATGCCGCCTATTTGTCAATTACGTGGAAACTTTTGACTCTGAAATAGTAATGCTTATAGAAACAATTAAGAAATAATTAACTCATTCTAACATAAAATGCTAATTATTTATTGTTTATAAAGCAATTTTAAATAATGGAAGACCTCATACGGTAGGGCCATCATGATTTTCCAGTCATTAACTTAACCAGAATTTGCATTTTGGGACTCTAGCCAGTGACTTACATGCAGTCCTTAAGTCATTTTTCAAACACCCTGTCCTATCTTAATCTATTCATCATTAATCACATTTGGTCACTTTACATAGAGAACACTATTCAGATGAAAGATAAAAGAAATACATTAATAAAACTAAAGCAAGTTGGAATACTTCAAAACATAAGGTAGGGGATGAATATGGTTATCAAAGCAATTTATACATTGTGCACTTAGTGTTAAAGTGGGGTTGGTGGAGCTGTTGCTTATTATGTAAAGGGATTATAAGGAGGAGCTAGGCTTTTATCGCGTCAGACAACCTTTTTCAGTTCTGGAGATTAGAGCCTCCATCTAAGCTGGGTCAGGAGCAGCTTTGCCCTCTGGATAGTTGAAGGATGTCAACAGTGAAACCCCAACTCATGCCCAGCCCAGGTTACTTTCCACTGGTGACTGAAGGTTGACCTTGTGAAGCACAGCCCCAAGAAACACTTGGGGTGCTTCTCTACAGGGTTGATCCACACATGCTTAGTGCTGTCGCTCAAGCTTCCTTGGGGATACAAAGGAGTTCATGGCTAGGCCCCACTCACAAGCACTGACCCCTCCTTGCCCCATAATGTCAAGACTATATCCTCTGGGACATGTGCCCTCCACAGGCTCCTGGACATTCTATGCAATGTCTCCTTCCTGGGGCACAGGTAGGGCCAGATACCAGGAGGTGGCTTCCAGGCCAGCAAAGGAGAGAAAGAAAAAGTGGAGTGGGGAAAGCTGCCAAGAGAGGAGGTGAGAAGGGAAGCAACAGCTTCTGCCACCCCTTTCCTCACTCCCCATAGAGTCCATAGCACCAGGAACAAGTGGGGGTTCTGAACCAGCATGACCAAGCCTCGCTCCAGAGCTCACATGCAGTCTGTTTTCTTCTTGTGGACGAGGGACCATATCAAGGTGAGACTTGTGCAATTTAGGGCTAAACTGTCCGGGACCCACAAGACATATAAGGATTGTCTCCCTCAAGGATTTCCACATTGTTAGGTTGTGGAGAGCAATGCCAGACTGTGACCAGACCATGGTTTCTTTGGTGGACTGAGTAGCAAACAGACATTTTTAGGGGGAAGAAGGTTGAATCCTTGGCATCCTTGTAGCTGGAAGATGAAGCAATGAAGAAAAACATGTGGTGCTAGTGCTGGAGTCAGATACATCTGGAGGTCAGTTTTGGGCCCAATGGGGCCCAAGGGCACCAACATGTTTTGCATATTAGATTAAAGATGAGTAAAGTAGACAGTTGGTAAGTCAGAGAGAACTTTGAAAATCTGACTGAAATGTTTTACATTTGCTTTGCAAGGCCAGGGAAGCTATGAAATTTTTAGAGCAGAAGTCAAGTGGTAGGCAGAACACCTAACTACTACCTAACTCTAACTGCCGTAGAGTCATTTCCAACTCATAGCAACCCTTCCTTGGGTTTCTGAGGCAGTATCACTACGGAAGTAGATTGCCCAATCTTCCTTCTGAGTGGCTAGTGGGTTTGAACTGCCAGCATTCTGGTTAGCAGTCAAATGCCTTTGTCACTATGCCACCAGGGCTCACAAAATGTGGTGCCTATGTTCCAGTCCCCAGGATGGCTGTTACTAGTATAAATCCAGCTCTTGGAGGAAAGGGCCTGGTCTGTTGGTTTTACTGCTGTGTTCCTAGCATCTACAATTGTGCCTGGCACATAGTAAGTCTTCATGAATAACTAACCATAGTGCCCAAGGAATTTGACTATTAACCAGAAGTCTGGGAGTTCAAACCCACCAGCCACTCCTCGGAAGGAAGGTTGGGCAATCTACTTCCATAGTGATATCCCCTCAGAAACCCAAGGAGGGGTCTCTATGAGTTGGATCCAACTCAATGGCAGTGAGTTTCGTTTGGCTTTTGATAATGTGACAATAAACACAATGAATGGTTGCAACATCGTTAAGCATGGCTACCTCATACACTGCCTGTGTTCTTTCTGTGACTGTCACTGAGTGCTTTTAATCAACATCACAACAGGCAACATAATCTAAGAATGAGCAAATTGGGTGACTATTTGGTAACATGTGGACCATAATCTTTACTATATTACTCATATCGTGTTCCAGAACACTCTGCTGTGCCAAGTGCTCTGTGAGACAAACCTAAGCCCTGCTTGGAGGGTATGGTTCCCTCTGTCAATCATGATGGAGGCAGACTGAAGGATGTCTTTCAAGCTGACATGGGTTAGCCAAGGGGATGTCACTTAGACACAAACTGGAGTGAGGCTGGGCACTGGCTGAGCAGGCGGGGCATGAGAATGTGAAGGCCAGTGCCATCCTCTCTTGTAATGTGCTTTGGGACTATAGTACTGGCCCTACCTAAGCTCTAAAATATGAGGTATGTCAATTGTTCTACAGATCAGATTTTTAAGGCAGTATTGGGGGCAGGGCTTTGGTGGTCCAATAGTAGAATTCTTAAGGTTGTATCGGGGTGCATTGATAGTTCAGTGGTAGAATTCTCTCCTACCATGCAGGAGACCCTGGTGCAGTTCTCAGCCAATGTACCTCATGCACAGACACCATTCCTCTGTCAGAGGAGGCTTGTGTGTTGCTATGATTCTGAGGTTTTGGTGGAGCTTCCAGGCTAAGACAGACCAGGAAGAAAGGCCTGGTAATCTACCTCTGAATATCAAGCTATGAAAACCCTGTGGATCTCAAAATTCAACCCACGACTGATCATAGGGATGGCACAGGATGGGCCAGTGTTCTGTTATAATTGTGTATGGGGTCACCTGAGTTGAGGGCCAACATCATGGCAGCTAACAACAACAACTAGGTGATTTCTGTGTTGTGATTTTATGAATTACTTAATAAGGTCTTTCTAGCCATGGTCTTTGTGAGTCCCACACAATGATTGGGTGGGACTAGGCAAATAAGATGCTTGTGGCCCACCAAAGGGATTGAACAACTTACTGTAATGCAAAAAAGATACATGGAATATTTGTGGGGTGGGACCATGCAAAGAAGGTATATGGAACCCTAATGAGAGCTTTTGGTTAGTTTTGTCATTCCACTAGGCTTAAAATGAGCCACCCTAGAGGCAGATGGAGGGATCCTTACTATTGCCAGGAGAGAAGAGCTAGATGTGTAACACACACTTTGGACCTAGTATTCCTGTGCTGAGAACCTTCTAGATCCAGGAGATGGAAAGAGAGAGAGAGAGCAGTAGCATCAGAGATGGAGTGAGACAACAAGAAGCAACAGCAAAGAAGCAGCAGCAAGAGAGACAGCAGAACCAGAAGGCTGGCAGGAGAGAGCATGGTGGGCATTCTAGCCAACAGAGCTAGAAAACTGAGTATCTTCAAGTAGGAGGCTTGCTGAGGGAGTGGAGTGCCTCCGGGCCCTTGTCCACGGAGCTAGGCTTGCTTACCCATGGAGCTAGAGAGCTGATTGCCTTGGGGCAGGAGCCTTGCTGATGTAGTGGGGTATCTCTGGGGACTTATTGGTGGAGCTAAGAGCTTTATAACACTTGCATGAGCAGGGCAAAGATTGAGCCAAGGAGTGGAGGTACCAGGGGCCAGAGAGAGGCCTGTCTGCTGTCCTGACCAAAGAACTCCAACTTGAATCATTCCTGATCCTGAGTTGTAAACTGTTACTTCCCTAATAAACCCCTGAATCATGAGTATTTTTTATTAGTTTGGTGTGGCCATTGCAATGAATTATCAAACCCACCAGAGTAGTAGAGAGTGTCATGGGAAAGACAACTGATGTCAGAATTGGTAAAATGTTTGGAGAGAGGAAGTATTGCTGACCTACACTTCATAGGAATCAGTCTTGGGCTGTTGATGCTCATAATGGTTCTCCTTCTTCCTCTTGAGGTTAGACCAGGAGGTCAGACCCCACCATGCCTTTTCACACGTGTTAGGAGGCAGTAAGGAGAAGAGGTAACAGGGTCAGGGGAGAGAAGAGGGATCTGGGAATAGGATGTTTGGTGCTATCAAGGGCCTGAACTTTGGTGATCAATCTGTGCCAGTTGGCACAGCTCAGGGGACTGGGAGTCAAATGTCCTATGGTCTGAGCCTTGCCACAGACACCATGAAGACTGCTGAGAGCACGTCTCCAGTCAGCACCCATAATGCCACCAGAATAAAGGAGTTTTGGGACATGGCAAGAAGCTAGTGCTGATATAGTGAAGGAGGTGGCTAGGGGAAGCCCATTTGCAGGGACACCACCATCATTTCCTAGTTTGGACTCAGGTCAGATCAGAGTCATTTCCTGGGTGCTTCATAAGCATCTCCCCAAGTTTTTCTGTGTGACAAAATTCCTGCCAAAAGAAACCAGTTTCTGAAGTCCCAGTCAAAAAGTAGTAATGTTCTATCCACACATTAATGATTCCAAAATTCTCCATTATGAACAATATTTATCAAAAACAGCCCACTATCAGATGAAAGATGTGCCTTATCTTTTCTTGTCAACTAAAACATTAGTCACTGAAAGTTTCTTTCATATCTGTTTCAGAGGTTTCAGTGTCATTTTAAATTGCAAATCAATCATATATCTTGCAGCCCTAGTTCTGTAGGGGAGATTAACGCTCTGGCTAAAATTGTTTACAAAGCCATTTGTAAACCTTCTGCGGATGCAGATGAGGCAAGTTTACCAGTTTAACATTGTTGATCCCAGAGAAAGCCTTAAGCAATGACTTCAGAGGGCAAAAAAATTTGTTCATTTATCATTATTGTCATGGGCTTTCGCAAATGATAACAATTTGTCTTCATCCTATTTTTAGACAATGAGCCACAATAGAGTCCAGAAAGCCATTTTGCCAGATGGGAGAAGGTGCTTTCATTGCAAAATGTTGTCTTTTCTTTCCCTGCCCTATAAAATTGGCTTAAGTGAGAACCAAGGATATGTTTTAATGTCAAGATTCCCAGAAGACACGATGACATACAATAAAGGCATTGCCAGCTCCAGGAAGGATGTAGTTCAGATGCACCGAGCACTCTTTTCAATCTAAAATTGTGACTTCTGGGATAGATATAAGCATGGTAAAAGCCTCAAAGATAGTTATGGATTTTAGCACGCTATCATTCCTTATTAATATTCCCCCTTTTTAAATGAAACACTGCAATAGGAAGCCCAATTACTTCTCATTAAGATGAATAAAAATGTTAGAATAAGCTGGACATAAAATAAACATTTAAAGTGATATATGGCTAATTCCACCAAGCTCTAAACTACTAATCAGGAACTCTCTATGGAAGAGAAGATAAGGAAATCCAGTTTTCATTAGAAATGTTCAAGATTCCATTGGATTTCGTCCAGCTCCTTGTTGGTTCACCTCGGTAGGTTTCTGGCCACATCCTTGGGGGAGGTGCACCCCTGTTTTTCACATCTGACAGGCCAGGTCTCCATGAGACCACTCCTTCCCCACCACTTGGATCAATAGGCTGGCTTCCTCGGCCTCCATCTGCTTTGTAAACCTATCATTGGTAATCATTTTACAGTCGGTGTGTCTTAATATAAAGGAATATTTCACCTGTGTTTTCCTGCTATTGAGGGCAATAAACAAGCCTTACAGAGATTCTGTAGCAAACAATCACACTGTGGTCCTTTTTGGTTTGAATCCAGATGCTAGGGGAACACAGTTCTTCATGTTCTGATATTTTAACAAAAGTGTTATTTGCTTGCTGGACACATACAGGAGAAAAGTAAGAGCACCGCTGAGTGTTAATCAGTCTGACCACTATCATCTTCCTGTTTGTTGTACTGTGATGGTTTGCGTGATGCTATCATGTTGGAAGCTACACCACTGGTATTTCAAATACCAGCAGGGTCACCCATGGTGGAAAATTTTCAATGTAGTTTCTAATCTGCTATTAGAAAGAAAGACCTATGGATCTACTTCCAAAACTTAGCCAATGAAAACCTTGTGTATCATAACATAATATTGTCCACTATAGGGCTGGAAGATGAGCAGACCCACAGTTGGAAGGCACTCAAAATACACAGTGGCAACAACAATGGATTCGAGCATCCTGGCCATCTTGAAGATAGTGCAGGAACGGTCAATGTTTTGTTCTGTTGTACATGGGATTTCCATGAGTCAGAGCACACTTGAGAGCAGCTAACAACAACAGCAATCAGTTGGAAAACATGTTATTAAGTAGCCTGAACACACATATACACACAGGTCTTGGAGATTCATGAGAAAAGGATTTCACTGGGGAGTAAGGAAGGCTGATACTGGTGATTTGGTGGGTCATCGGGGCTGCTGAAGCTCCTGCTCTGCACAGGAAGTATGGTGGCTCTACAGAGGTCATGGCCTATCATGACTGGTTGTCTGTTTCAACTTAGCAAGTAGTTAAAATTGTGTGTCAATTTGTCTGGGCCATGGTTTTGAGTGGCTTGGTAGCTGAATGTGGTTTTTCTCCATAATGAGATTGTAATCACCTCTTTGGTGGAATCTGCTGTAAGCAACTAAGTAGTTGAAGGAGAGTTACCTTCAGGATGTAGCCTGCTTCCAGTATATATGGAGAAAGTTTGGGAAAGGTCTTGAACTTTTTGGCACGTTTTAAATCCTGCATTTGGCCTAGTCTTCATGTCTAGTTTTTGGACTTGAACAAGTAGCCTACCATGTTGCCTGCTGATCTTAGGATGGTGCCACTTTACCTGCTGATCTTGAGTTCAGCAGCCTCAGCAGCCAGCAGCTACATGAGTATAGAGAAGCCACCAGCTCCAGTGGGCCTTAAACAAAAGGCAGAGCTAAAGCCCAAGGTCAAGGGGCTTTCACCTAGCTCATAGAGCTAGCACTCTGAATTCAGACTTCTAGCCTCCTAAACAGTAAAACAATAAATTATTGTTTGTTAAAGTCATTGATTTGTGGTATTTTTATTATAGCAACACTAGAGAACTAAGATACTGGGTAATGGCCTATTGTCTGCTTCTTTTCATGCTAGAACCACTGTCCAAATGGCAGGCTTTGTCTGACAAAAAGCTATTTCTCCATCAGCCCTTTCTCTAAAAACAAAGTAAATACTTTTTCAGTGTCATCTCCCATACCATTTCCTTATTCTGAATCCTAACCACATCCACCCAACCCTGCCATCCTCACCCTATCACACACAAACATGCCCACACACAAACACACATGTTCTCACACTCAGACTTTCTCTTTCACTGCCCTTCCTCCAAATGCTCCTACTCACCCTTCCAGTCACAGCTCTGTCCCTTCCTCCACAGAGTTTTCCCAAAGGATGTGAACCCTAATGACCCTCATCTTCCAAGGTCCCTACTGTCTGGCTTGTTACACTACCCACCCAGTATGAGCAGGGACCGTTATGTTTTCCAAATGATGGTCGTTTTTAACACAATGATCAGGTTTTTTTCCTCTTGCATTTCTTATTACCCCTTTACCTACTCCAGCCTTATGCAAGTCATATTACCTCAGGAGTAAAGATGAGCTAACAGAAAACAGAGAAAAATAGTTCTCTTAGGACTTCAAAGTCTCAAACTCTAAATGTAGAGGAGACAAGAACAAAAATGCGCTCCTAGTATGAACAATAGATTAGAAAGAATACAAGATGAATCAGTTTAATGTTTTCTGCCCCAGAAATTAAATAAATGGCCCAGAGTTTGAAGAGGGGAAGAAAAGAGAGAGCTCAGACACTGGGAGGAACCCAAGAAAGACTTGTTTCCAGAAACTCTGGGGTTGAGAACCAATAAGATGATATGAGCATCCATAGGCACCCTGGACAGGAACGATCCATGACCAAGAAATAACCAAGTGCAGAATATGGGAAATAACAACTGGATACCACAGCTACTTCTCTCTTCAATGACATCTTGTCACTAGATAATGTTTCAGGGAAACCTGGAAAGGCCCCAACTCAGCTAAGATCATTTTCCAAAATCAGACAAAATAAATAAAGGCTTGTATTAGAAATTTAGTTGAGAGATAGGAAAAGAAATTGAAGCTATTTTTCTTGCATATCTGAACTTGGGCACGGAAGTTCAGAGCTGCTCTATTCCATAACTTCCCGCCTCTCCTGGAGGCTCCAGATGCCAGTAATCATACCATATGTAGATAGAGATAGATTGCTGTCAGCAAGTTGACTTTGACTCACAGAGACCTTAAGTCGGATAGAATGAAATTTTGCCCAGTCCTGATCACTAGCATGTTCAAGTCTTATTGTGGCTACTATGGCAATTCATCTCACTGAGGGTCTTCCTCACTGTTACTGGCCCTCTGCTTTACCAAACATGACGTCTTCCTCTGGTCAAAAGCAACTAGGTCAGAGAAGTTCTGTTATGATCCATAAGAGAAGATTGTCAAGGAAGTGAATGGTTAAGGGAATGGCTTCACTCAAATTCTCATTTCTTGAGCCAGTGCATCTTCCTAAACACCATGGTAAGCTTCAGGAACCAAGCAGCTCTGTTCGAATAGGCAACTCAGGCCATTTCCTAAGATGAAAAGGAGTCAATATGTGAAAATGCAGCAAGTAAGCCGATGGCTCTGTCCTCACCAACGTAAACTAGTTTTGTGTAATTTTTTCTTTGTTCTTTGTTGTTGTACACCACTAAAGTTTTTCAGAAGGTGTTACATAGCAAAATGTAACTAAAACTGGAGCCATTACTAAGTGCAAACCATTAAATTTCTGGGTCAACCTTCACCTGATGCTTAAGTACCTCTGGATTTTTCATTGACAGATGTCAATAAAGTTTATTGTTTATGCCAGTTTGAGTTAGATTTTCCATTATTTTCTATCAAAAGCATTTTGTTACATACATCCCTAATTCTACCCAGTAGCTTCAGACTTCTAAAGGGAGTTGAAAATGTGGATTAACTTACCTTATTTAACTTCAGCTCAAGAATCTTCATTCCAGCTACTCTTGCTTGTAACTATGGCATTTGCATTAATGGAAGCAGATGCTGCTGCAATCTCCATGCAGCCAATTCATTCTCTTGCTTATGGATGTAATAAATGGAGATGGGAAGGAAGTTTACACCTGAATATATAAAAAGTCTATAGGTAATAACCCTTAAATGTAACATCTCTGTAGATATTGGTTATTTGCCTGTCCAAAGCAGGGAAAGAGGAAGAGCTAGGGGAGATGTTAATTATTCCTTGACAATGGGCCTCTTAGCATTTCTGACACCAAAATGAAAAGAGAGAGAACTATGCAGTGAATACAACACTTCTGTGGCTAAAAACTCAGGTGCACTCTTTCTGTTTCTTTTGGAAGTAGCCTCTTGCAATTTGGAAAAAGGAGAAAGCAAGTCTTTCTTTTAAAGAGAGGAGTGAAAACTTTTTCTCCCTCACAATAAGAAAGCATATAACTCATCCGGTTGACAATGTTCAGAATGATCTGGAAGAAATGAAAGGTAGAGGGTAGGTTCTGGAAGGCGAGAAAGCAAAGTCAAAAGGAGGTGCCAAATAAAGTGGATCTTCAAGAGTCTTTGGCATTCTCCCCTCCTCCTAACTGAACTAAGATTGGTCAATAACAACCATGCATGTCATGTATCAACTGTGGATATTGTTTTTCTACATATAAATGACCATGTGAAACCTATGTCTATAATCTATTAGTATCTGATGAGTTATCAGTAAATTATACCTTTATTAGTGCATTTATGACCCCTTCCTGCATTATATGGAAGAGGACTGCCTGGTTTATCACCTTTCATCTTGAAAAAACTTAAAATTCCATCACTACTATTCATATTTTTTAACTCAAATTTCTTTTTTTTTTTTTTTAGTTTTTGTAAAATAATCACAGATAATTCTTAAGATTCATTGCATGTTTGCTGTCATAAGGATTTGATATGAATTCCCCTTTCCTCTGAATTCCTGTGTCTTTCGGCACATCAGATTTTCATCCGTAATATTAATTATTTTGTTTGTAATAATAATAACGGACTCAACCATACCAATGGCATGGAACAAGACAACATTTTGTCTGTTACACATAAGGCTGCTTTAAGTCCAAACTGACTTGACAGCAACTAAAAATAGGAAAAATAACACATACTTTTATAGCACTGTGTTTCAGACCCCGTTCCCAGCATTCTTCATTCCTAAACATGTTTAATCATATTACCTGGTGTAGTTCACTTATCCCAAAGTGTGTCACATATCAGACACTGTAATGGCAGTACACTCTTTCATTTGGAAATGAAAAATATCAGAAGGCATAATTAATAGGCAGAGCACAAAATTAACTATTGTAATATTTCTCACACATCTAGCTGGCTCTACCCTAAAAAAATATTTTTACATTTTTACTCCATGACCAATTTCTTTCAAGCACACACACATGCCCAGCGAAAGAACACAGTTCCTAAAAATCAACGTATCATTGCCATTGCCTTTTCTATAATGTCCATTTCTATCCAGTCTTCTCTGTATCACTGGAAACATCAGGGGGACACTGTACTTCAAAGACAAATGCCATCTTAATTGGACAGGTCTCTTTTTAACATTTACCATTTCTTGTTAGGTCTAGCTCAAAGTAGTGATTTTTTTTTTTTTTTTTTTAATAAACAGGAAAAGTAAAAAACTATAGTACAAAACCCATATCTCTGTTATTGGTGTGTGTTTGGTACAACCCTTTGGGTATTCAGCATTCATGTGTGTACAGTTCTACGTATGACTACTAACCACATTAGACATACTAAGGGTTGTATCCACATCATCCAACCAGAATAAGTACAAGTGACAACCCAATACAGAAAATCTCACCACAGCTTTATATTATTACCCAGTGCTTGTTGTTATTGTTGTTGCTGTTATGTGCTGCCCAGTCAGACCTGACTCATAGCGACCCCTCTTTGGGTTTCCGCAGAGATATCACTACAGAAGTAGATTGCCCAACCTTCCTTCTGAGGAGTGGCTGGTGGGTTTAAACCTCCAGCCTTCTAGTTAGCAGTCACGTGCCTTAGGCACTACACCACCAGAGCTCCTTAGGACCCTTAATTGCTGGGGATGATCCAGGTTCTTCCCACTAGTGCCTAAGTTCTCAGTATCTTTAGTCATGGTTGTTGTTGTTAGGAGCCATCTAGTCGTTTCCGACTCATAGCAACCCCATGCACAGCAGAACGAAACACTGCCCGACCCCTCGCCAGCTCCACAATCCCTGCTATACTTGAGCCCATCATCGCAGCCACCCTGTCAATCCATCTCGTTGAAGGCCTCCCCCTCTTTTGTCGACCCTCCACCCTACCAAGCATGACATCCTTCTCCAAGGAATGGTCCCTTCTGACAACGTGACCAAAATAGGTGAGAGGAAGTCTGGTCATTCTCACTTCCAAGGAGCATTTCGGGGGCACTTCCTCCAGGACAGATCTGTTAGTTCTTTTAGCAGTCCATGGTACTTTCAGCATTCTTCGCCAGCACCACAACTCAAAAGCATCAACTCTTTTTTGTTCTTCCTTATTCTTATTCTTATTCTTGTTCTTATTTTTATTCTTATTCTTACAGACTGAGAGAGACTAAGAAGAAGGAAGAGGCCATCCACTTCTCAAATAATTGGCCAGGGAAAACCTTATGAATTAGTCATGGTGGGGAACAAAAAAGATATTGCCTACAGAAATCAGAACAAAAGCCATCACAAAAAGTTATAATTATTGGAGTCATAATTATTAGACCAAATTATAAACCCTCTCAAATATGAGGAGACATACTCATACACAATAAACAAAGCAAAGAAAACAGATCATGTAAGAGAGAATTTAAAAAAATAAATAAAGAAAATTAATATTCCAGAGCTAAAACCAAATATACTTCAAAAGGGCTCAATTGATTTATCAGAAAGATTTTCAGTATGACCTACACGCAAAGCCAACCCTATGGGTTGGAATTTGACTTGAAGGCAGTGGGTTTGGGTGGGTTTTTTTTTTTTTTTTTGGTTTATAGTCTTCCTTGGGTAAAAGAAAGCTTATGTTTTTTCCAGACTTTTTTGCAATCCATTGTCTCTAGCTGTCTTATCACTATCATACCCATTTTTATGTTTTAAACTTTACCAACATCCTTTCTAAGCACTGCAGACTGCACTATATGCTTTAGTATATGGTTATCAGTTATATAGACAGGAGATTACTTTATCCCACTTATGAGTGATAAACTTCTTGGAGCATTCTAAAGTGTAGTTTGATTGCCTACAGACACTGATTATGCTTTGATCTTATAGTATTTTTCTGCTTCTCATTTGGGTCTGTGCTTTCATTATATGGCTTCTATTTGAAAATAACAGTACTAATATGATCACTTTCCACATATGTGACGATAATTAAAAGGTTCAAACATATGTAAATGTCTGATATATAATGTTTTTTAATGTCTCTACAGGAGCTCTGGTAGTGTAGTGCCTAAGGCACTTGACTGCTTACCAGAAGGCTGGTGGTTCAAACTCACCAGCCACTCCTCAAGAGGAAGATGAGGCAATCTACTTCCATAGTGATATTGCCTCGGAAACCCAAGGAGGGGTCACTATTAGTCGAGTCTGACTCGACGGCACATAACAACAACAACAACATCCTGTACTCAGAGATACATAAGACCAAATCAGTCAACAAGGAGACAAGATGACATTCTGTTAACACATGCCACCCAATCCCTTTTCAACAGAGACCTGGAAAAACTGAGTGCAACAAATATAAATACCGATCTTGGCATTCCGAGCATCAAATGAGAGGATAAAGAACGAAATAGAGTGCTGACTGGAAAGGAAACTGAGCAAGTCTCTTCTGATATCCATGTTGATCTTACAATTTATTCATTGCAAACACTTTTTTTTCAACAACACAAACAGTGGCTATACATGTGGACTTCACCAGATGGAGCACACACAGGAATCCGATTGACTACATCTGTGGAAAGAGATGATGGAGAAGCTCAGTATCTTCAGCCAAAACAAGGCCAGGAGCTGACTGTGGAATAGACCATCAGTTGCTCATATGCAAGTTCAAGTTGAAGCTGAAGACAATTTAAACAAGTCCACGAGAATCAAAATATGACCTTGATTATATCCCACCTGAATTTGGAGACCATCTAAAGAATAGATTTGATGCATTGAACATCAATGGTCAAAAACCAGAGGAATTGTGGGATGACATCAAGAACATCATCCATGAAAAAAGCAAAAGATCATTAAAAAGACAGGAAAAGATAAAGGCATAGCATAGACATATTGGTAGGAATTCAAGGTGAGTGGAAGATGTGCAGGAGCTGGGAGAAGAACATATAGGGAAACTGAGTCAGACTTAATAGTGGTGCAGGCAGTGGCAGAACAAGGAGGGAGGGAGCCAGAAAAAAGGAATGAAATAACTCACCACTAGTGTTGTGTTGTTGTTAAGTGCCGTCGAGTCAGACCCGACTCATAGTGACCCCTCCTTGGGTTTCCCAGGTGGTTTCACTATGGAAATAGATTGTCCAACATTTCTTCCAAGGAGTGGCTGGTGGGTTTGAACCACCAGCCTTCTAGTTAGCAGTCAAGTGCCTTAGGCACTACCCTACCACTAGTAGACACTATTTATTTGGGCTGAAGACCTACAAGAGGGGAAAAGCTTGTGTTGGGGTGGTTGGAGAAACTAGGCTCAGAGTGGCCTCTCACTTGATTGAATCTAGGGAAGATCTGGATAAACAGCTGTGTGTGCCCAGAAAGGTAAATCGAAACTGGAAAACTACACTCCAGTAAATCGAAACTGGGAAACGACACTGTTCACCCTAACAAACATACACTTTCCCAGTGCCTAGGGGTAAATACTCTTTTCACCCCCACCAATCTGGTGTTAGAGAAGCCCTGCCCTCACCCAAGGAGATCCCTGGCCACTTCCATGACAGCCCAGCCACCCCCCAACAACTTGCCTCTAGCAGAGGCCACAGGGCGAAGCTCATCTGCCCAGTGCCTGAGTCATTGACAGAACTTTTTCACACTGAACACAAGAGGCAGACCTCCACAGCCTCCTCTCTCAGAAATGTCCACTCATGCCAGGCCCCTCCCTCCTCTGTGAGATGAAAGGCCAGTGTTGGGGCAGTTAGAGAAGATAGTCTCAGGGTGGCTTTTCACTAGAGTTGAGGCAGAAGCTGGATAAATGGCTGGGTGTGACCAGAGCGGTGTCAGACCCATGCCAGTGAATTGAGGCTAGAGAGCGACACTCTCAATTCCAAAAACCACAGCTTTTTTGCAAATAAAGGTGAAACCTCTCCTCTCTGCCCCCACCAAGCTGGTGGCTAGGAAAGTCCTGCTGTGACTCGCCCCCCCCACACACACCATTACCTCTTTTGCAGCCTAGCCACCCTCAGCAACCCACCCAAACAGATAGACCCAGGAGCTATGGCTCCACCTTCCTGCAAGTGCATCATTGGCTGATCTTTCTCATACTGAACACCAGAGGCACACACTGGCAGCCTCCTCTCTTAAAAGTGCTTACTTGCTCCAGTCTCCTGTCACCTCTGCAGGCACACACCCCCGTGGATCAGCAGTTTGCACCACAACAACCTGTTTCCAGGACTGCCTGCTGACCATAAGTACAAAGTTCCTCTTCCTCAGCTTCCGTATTTTCCCCTTATTTATTTTTCACATTTCTCCCAATTTTTCTTCCTTTTTATCTGTTCATTTCTTCCTCTTCTTCTTCTTCTTCTTCTATTTTTACCAGTATTTCTTCTCTCCCAATCTCCCATTTATTTTTCTTCTTTTCCTCTAATTTTTGTATTTTATTTTAATTATTTTTTCTTTTTCTTCTTTTTTTAATTTTCTGCCCCATCCAATGGGAGGAGGACATTAACTCTCAACTAGTCAGCCTTATCTACTGCACTGACCACTTTGCCTAATGGAAAAACATCACCACCAATTCCCACACCACTGGGTCAAGAACAGATGGTGGACATCACTTTTTCATGCCACCTACAGCTCCTTTTCATGACAGATACCTGTGCCCACTCAGCAGTTATTCCATCAACCCAGACACAGTTGGGGAGTGTCCCAGTGCTGCCAAGCTAACAACCAAAGAAGCACACTTGCCCCACCCATAGGGACATATTGAAACAAAGTAAAAAAAAAAGCAAGGTGAAACAAACCAACACATAATGAACAAATAAAAACAACTTCAAAATATCTCAGAGACAACAGACAACTTCAATTCAAACAAAGGAACAGCATAAGATAGTGGAAACAAATGACCAAAATAAAGAACTAGGAAACCTTTCTGAGGAAGAGCAGGTACTAGAACTACTGAGAAACCAACCCAGAAAAAGACTTCTCAAAACAAAAATATGCTTACAAAATGAAAATAGAGAATCAAAGGCCTCAATCTGTAAAAAACAAGAACTACATAACAAAATGAGGCAATAAATGATACAGAATTTCTAAATGGAGAGGAAGTCAGGAAGATACCAATATAGAACTGACTGTTCCAGACTTAGGAAGATAAAAATTTACTACACAGTAACCACAAAGACAATTAATAAGCTTTCTACTTAAAATAAGAAAGAATAAAATCACATGGACTTGTTCCTGCTGTTGTTGTTAGGTGCCATCGAGTTGGCTCCAACTCATAGAAACCCTATGTACAACAGAATGAAACACTGCCCAGTCCTACGCCAGCCTCACAATCCTTGCTATACCTGAGCCCATCATTGAAGCCACTGTGTCAATCCATTTTGTGGAGAGTTGTCCCCTTTTTCACTAACCCTCCACTTTGCCAAGCAAGATATCCTTCTCCAGGGAATGATCCCTTCTGACAACAAGGCCAAAGTAGATGAGATGAAGTCTAGCCATTCTTGTTTCCAAGGAGCATTCTGGCTGTGCTTCTTCCAGGACAGATTTGTTAGTTCTTCTGGCAGTACATGATACTTTCATTATTCTTCGCCAACACAACAACTCAAAAGCTTCAAGTCTTCTTCGATCTTCCTTATTCATTGTCCAACTTTCACATGCATATGAACACAAAATCAACATGTATGAAGAAAAGGAAAAGAAAGCCTGATAATAAAATGAGCTCAGTACAGAAAAATATTCAGAACAAAGAAATCATCAATATCACAATAAAAAACAAAAAAGAATGACAGGTGTAAATTTATACCTATCAGTAATTACACTGAATGTGAATGCATTAAATGCACCTCTCAAGAGAAAGAGAGCGGCAGAATGGATAAGAAAACAAGACCTGTTAACAAGCTGCCTACAAAAGACTCATCTTAGACACAAAAATTAAAATAAATAAAAAATCAAGGAATGGAAAAAATATATCATGCTAGTGGCAACCAAAAAAAGAGTATGAGTGGTAATACTAGTTTTTTGCGAAACAGTCTTCAAGATGAATACCAGCATAAGGGATAAGGAAGGGCATTATATGATAATAAAATGGTCAATAGACCAAGAGTACCTAACTATAATAAATATCTATACACCCAATGACACAACTTCAAAATACATAAAGCCAACATTTACTGACTTGAAAGGAAAAATAGACAATTCTAAAATAGTAGTATGAGACTTTAATACACCAATTTTAGTGAAGGATAGAACAACCAGAAAAAAACTCAGAAAAGATACAGAATATCTCAACAATGCAATTGAAGTCAGACTAAAGTGAGTCCCTGCACAGTATGTGATCAAGCTGGATCAGTTCACATACACTGCATACTTGAGAGATGAGAAAGATAATTTATTACCATGCACATGGTAAAGAGACAAGGGTCAGTGCCCAAATCTGACTCCCTGAATCCAGGTTGGGGTACAGTTTTTGTAAGGTTCAAGAAAGGGGTCTATACATATTCATATACATTTCAAGAACTTGGTCATGAATTAACTGGAGATTGGCTGAGGTTTCACTTGCCTCAGTTTAAAGGGACGGTCAATTTTTAATGCAGTACTCTTGCATACTAGATGAGTTACAGATATCCTGTCATCAGCTGATCAGAGCTTAGATAGAGGGGGAGATGTTAGGTCTGAACAAATTCGTTCTGTTTGTCTCACTGTGCGCGTCTGCAGGCCAAAACAGATCTGAGTTGGTTTTAACCAATTTCAAGTTGAGTTTGGCTGGGTTCCTGAAAAACAACTAAGGAAAAGAGTTATCATTTCCACTCATCTCTCTCTAACCAGGGTGGGGGATGGTTTTAGAAAGGATGGGGAACTGAGCTTCAATTCAACTCATCTTCGTAATCAACCAATTTGACTTCATAGACATATACTGAACTTTCCACTCAACAAAAACACAGTACGCGTTCTTTTTCAGTGCACATACGTCATTCCCCAGAATAGAGTATATGTTAGGCATAAAAACAAGACTCAATAAATTTGAAAACATTGAAATAGTGCAAAGCATCTTCTCTGACCATAACACTAAAAAATTAGAAATCAATAATAGGAAGACTGGGGGGAAAATCATATACATGAAACTGAATAACACACTGTTCAAGAATTACTGGGCAATAGAAGAAACAAACTATGAAATTAAAAAAATTCTAGAAACAAACAACAATGAAAACACAATATATCAAAACCTTTGGGACACAGCAAAAACAATGCTCAGAGGTCAATTTATAGAAATAAATACAAATATATATAAAAAAAAAAGAACCAAAATCAACACCTTAATGCAACAATTCCAACAATTAGCAAAAGAGCAACAGAATAATCCAATCATGTCCACAAGAAAAGAAATAATAAAGATCAGAGTAGAAATAAATGAAGCAGAAAATGGAAAAACAATAGAAAAAATCAACAAAGCCAGAAGCTGATTCTTTGAAAATATTAACAAAAGTGACAAACCACTGGCAAATTTAACTAAAGAAAAGAAAGAGAAGATGTAAATAACACAAAAAAAAGAAATGACATGAGTGGCATAACAACAGAATAAACTGAAAGATTCATCAAAGTGGCAGCGTACAAGACCAACAAATAAAAATCAGTTGGATTCCTCTACATCAACAAACAGATCTCTAAAAAGGAAATAAGAAAAGAAATATCATTTACAGCAGCTACCAAAAAGATAAAATACTTAGGAATAAATCTTACTAGGGACACAAAATATCAATACAAAGACAACTACAAAGCACTAATACAAGAAAAATATAAGAAATCTACATAAATAGAAGAACATTCCATGCTCATGGATAGGAAGACTAAACACTGTGAAAATGTCAATACCACCCTAGTTGTCCCTAGCTGTTGTTGTTGTTGTTATGTGCCATCAAGTCAGACCCAACTCATAGTCGACCCCTGCTTGGGTTTCCAAGGCAGTATCACTATGGAAGTAGATTGCTCTATCTTCCTCTGAGGAGTGGCTGGTGGGTTTGAACCACCAGCCTCCTGGTTAGCAGTCAAGTGCCTTAGGCACTATGCTGCCGGAGCTCCAAAGCAATCTATAAATTCAATGCAAGCCTGATCCAGATTCCATCAACATTCTTTAAAGACACAGTAAAACAAGTCATTAATTTTATACAGAAATGAAAGAGAGCTAGGATAAGCAAAGCATTACTGAAGAAGAGAAACAAAGTAGGTCTCATACTTCTTGATCTCAGGACCTACTCTGTGGCCATGGTAGTCCAAACATCTTGGTGTTAGTACAATAATAGACTCATAGATTAGTGAAACAGAATTGATAGTCTGACAATAGATTCAGCCACCTATGGACAGCTGATCTTTGACAATGGGCTAAAATTCCATTAAATGAGCAAGAGATAGTCTCTTTAAGAAAACCAAACTAAAACCAAACTCACAGCCATTGGGTAGGATCCTACTCATAGTGACCCCTCCTTGGGTTTTTGAGACAGTATTACTATGGAAATAGATTGCCCAATCTTCCTTCTGTGGAGTGGCTGGTGGGTTTGAACCTCCAGCCCTCTGGTTAGCAGTCAAATGCCTTAGGCAAGGTGCTGGCAAAACTGAATATCCATTTGCAGAAAAATGAAACAAGATCCATACCTCACACCATACACAAAAAACATGAGTTCAAGATGGATCATAGTTAGACATGCAAGATAATCAGGTATGGGTAGGTGAATGGGAATATACCTATGACCATATATAGGTTTGGCAGATGATACTCCTACATGAGTACTTGTATGTGCTATAAAATTTCCATATATGTAATAAAGGTAACAGGAGGCAAAGTTAAGGTAACTTCTTAGCCACAACCAAGGATCTTGAGGGAATCAGTCATTGGGCCTGCTGACTCAGACCATGGTCCCAGGAGGACATCAAGCTCAATTAAAAACATTGTTCTACATCTTGCTTTTATGAGTAGTGACTGGGGTCTTAAAGCTTGCAAGTGGTTATCTAAGATACAACTATTGATATCTCCTTGTGGAGAGCAAGGAAGAGTGAAGAAAATCAAAGATGTATGCAAGATAATCAGGTATGTGTAGGTGAATGGGACTAATGGGAACCATGGAAACCTCAGCCTACATGATCTTGAGACCTGAAGAGCTAGCTGGTGCCCAGCTACCAATCCCAGCTACTCAGAAAACTGTCAAAATTGGAGATACTGAATTAAGTGGGAAAAAAATGTACAAAAAAGTTACAAAAAAAAAAAAAAAAGACCAGGATCACTGGTCAAATAAAGACTGATGAAACCCCTGAGACTATGGCCTCTAGTCGTCCTTTGGCCCTGGAATTGATGGCACAGTGCCTAAGGCATTTGAGTGCTAACCAGAAGGTTGGTGCTTCAAACCCACTAGCTGCTCCATAGAAGAAAGACTGGACAATCTACTTCCATAAAGATTTGCTGCCTCGGACACCCAAAGGGGGTTGCTATGAGTCAGAATTGACTCAATGGCAATGAGTTTTTTTGTTTGTTTGTTTGTTTAACTTCAAACAATAGACAGACTTGAGAGCTGAACAATTACACCAGGGAATGCATTCTTTAGAACAATCAACTGGGGGAGAGCAGATGGCTGCATTTGGGTAGGGACAAAGGTAGAGAGACAGGAATGCATAAGAAAGGATACAGGGAAATGGTAACCACAAAGAGGAAGTGGGAAGAGAGCTTTTACATTGTGGTGATTGTAATCAGTGTCAGAAACAAAATATGTATGAACTACTGAATGAAAAACACACCTGCTCTGTAAAGTTTCACCCAAATCACAGTAAAAAATTAAAGGGGGAAAAAAAAAAAAAGGACCAGATCAGTTGAAAACATTGAAAGAAATGGATGTTCAAAGATGATACAAACAAAAAGAACGATACAAACCAAAAAAGATGATGATACAAACCAAAAGAAGCAGTAGCCATACTCTTAATTTGTGAAAAGGCAGGATTCAAGATCCAAAACAAAACACAAAAATCCCTTGGTATTGAGTGGATTCCAACTCAGAGCTACCCTATAGGATAGAATAGAACTGTCCCATAGGGTTGCCAAGGCTGTAATCTTTATGGAAGCAGATTGCCACATCTTTCTCCAGTTCTCCACTGGAGTGTCTAGTGAGTTCAAACAGCAAATCTTTTTAGCAGCCAAGTGCTTAACACTGTGCCACCAGGCTCCTGAATGCAAGATAAAAACATAAAATTCCAATAGAAGGGCACATTACAAGGCTAAAGGCAAAAGTTCAGGATGATAATATAATGATTCTGAATACCTATGGAGCAGATTACATGTTGTTGTTGTTATGTGCCTTCAAGTCGGACCCGACTCATAATGACCCCTCCTTGGGTTTCCAAGGCAGTATCACTACGGAAGTAGATTGCCTCATCTTCCTTCCGAGGAGTGGCTGGTGGGTATTGAACCGCCAGCCTTCTGGTTAGCAGTCAAGTGCCTTAGGCACTATGCTACCAGAGTTCCTGCAGATTACATAGCAGCAATAATAATGAAGCAGAAATTACAGGAGACTCAAGGAGAACTAGCAGTAACACTAGTAGCAGAAGACAATTCATTGGTGGTATACTGGATAAGGCATTTGGCTACTAGCCAGAAGATCATTGGTTCAAACTCACCAGCTGCTCCATGGAGGGAAGATGGGGCCATCTACTTCCTCAAAGATTTACAGCTTCTGAAACCCAATGGGGGTCACTATGAGTAGGAACTGACTTGATGGCAGTGAGTTTGGTTTTTTGGCTTGAGTCCCGACAGAACAAGTAGACCAAAAAATGAGAGTATTGCACCCCCAAATAACATAATTAATAAGACAGACCATATTGAGTCATACGGATTCCATACCTTGAAAATAAATAATTTATTTTCTTTGCAAATGCCCACAAAACACTTATAAAGCGATTGAATACATTCCAGTCCATAAAGAAAACCACAATAAGTTCCCCAGGACCAGGAACAGTAGAGGCAATATTCTCTGATCACAATCAAAATAGAAAGAAATAACAAAAGCAAAAACAAAAATGCATCTCCATGTGATAATTGAAAACAAACAAAATCACTCAGACGTATTCTTGGGTTAAAGAAGAAACCAAAAACCAAATTCGTTGCCATGGAGTTGATTCGACTCATAGTGACCCCTACTTGGGTTTCCGAGGCAGTATCTCTACGAAAGTAGATAGCCCAATCTTTCTTCGGAGCAGTGGCTGGTGGGTTTGGATCACCAGCCTGCTGGTTACCAGTCAAATGCCTTAGGCACTACTCTACCAGTGCTCCTAAACACAATCCTAATTAAAGAATCCTTAAACAACAACAATAATGAAAACACTATATATGTGAACCTATGGCCACAGCTAAAAAACCTCAGAGAAAAAATCATGAACTTAAAAACTTTTATTCATGTATGAATAAAAACCAATTAGGCATATTATTGAAAAAGCAGAAATAAAACAAAGTTGAGAAGGCAAGAGTTAATAAAGATATAAAAAAAAAAAAAAAGAAGAAGAAAAGAAAAACCAAACTGACTGCCATCAAGTTGGATCCGACTCATATTATTAAAAATAATAATATATCACTTTATACATATTAGACAGGCTGGATAATGCCAAGTGTTGGAAGGCATGAGCCTGTATAAAAATGTCTCCTTGGGTTTCTGAGGTGGTATCTCTATAGAAGTAGATTGCCCAGTCTTCCTTCCGAGTAGCAGCTGGTAGGTTTGAACCGCCAGCCTTCTGGTTAGCAGTCAAATGCCTTAGGCACTATGCTACCAGAGCTCCTTAATAAAGATAGAAGCAAAAATTAATGTTAGAAAACTGGAACCCCACAAAAAGAAAGAATAAATCCAAGAGCTGTTTCTCTGGTGCAGGTTAAGATAGATATGCCACTAACTAACCTAACGAAGGAAAGGAAGACGAAATACGAGGAACACGCTGGAAAATGTACGTAGACCAATTTCCTTTGGGAAAAAAATACAGAAAGTTGTCACAAAGCTTTTGATACAAAGACCCCAAAACAGCCCAGCCTAGGGCTTTAAAAATAAAATGCTCCAATAATCTTTCAACTGTTATATAGCATTCAAAAAGAAGGAAGATTTCCCAAATATTGTATTAGAGCAACTATAACATTATTCCCAAACTTGGTAAAGAATAGATAAATGACTCTGGTGATGCGGTGTCTAAAGCATTTGACTTGTTAACAAGAAGGTTGGTGGTTCAAACCCACCAACTGCTCTGCAGAAGGAAGACGGAGATGGGGCAATCTACTTCTGTAAAGATTTACCACCTGGGAAACTCAGTGGGGGTTGCTGTGAATCAAAATCAATTTGATGGCAGTAGGTTTTTTTGTTTGTAGCTTAACCTTACTTTTGCATATTGATGCAAAAATTAGATATGAAATATTAGCCAACAACACCCATAAGAACATTAAAAAATAATACACTGTGACAAAGTGAGTTTTATTCTGAGAATTCAAAAATGGTGAAATAATTCACTTAAATAAGTCATCCTATTAACTAGAAGTAAGCAGAAAAATCATATGATCATTTCACAGGCACTAAGAAAAAGTTAATTGTTAAAATTCAGCAAAAAGGCCTGATTAACAAAAGCTCAGTACAATAAGATGAATATGTCAAAATTTCTTAGAAATTAATAAGAAACAAACAAAAAAAAAATGACCTACTTGAGAGTGGGGGCCCCGAGAGTTCATAGAAAAAGAAATACAAGTGGTTCAAACATAAGAAAAGGAACTTCACTTTAATGAGAGATCCTCAAAGTAAAGCTATTCCAAGATGCCATTTTTCACCTGTTAGATTGGCAAAAACCCAAGTTTGGTAATTTTGGTAACACATTCTGTTAGAAAGGTTGTAAAGAAACAGGAAGGCACTATATATTGCTGGTGGGAATATGAATTTGTATAACCCCTGTGGAGGGCAAATCAGCACCATCTATCAAAATTACATATGTATATACCCTTTGACCCATCAATTATACATTTGGGAATTCATCCTCCGCTTACATTTACACTCATGTGAAACGATGTCTGTGCAAGGTGATTCATTAGCATTGCTTCTGAGAACAAAAATGGTAAACAACCTAAGTGTCCATCTATGGGGAACTAGTTAAATAAAGTATGGTACATCCATACAATATAGTATCAGGAGGCCATAAAATCATACTGAGGATGCTGTTAATATATAGATTTAGAAATATTGCCAAGAAAAGAAAGGAAAAAAGAAACCTTGCCAAATGGTGTGTCCTTTAGGCTGTATTTTGTGCAAAAAGAGGCAAACTAGGAATATATATTTGTTTTAGCTTGCATGTGCATAAATAAATTCTAGAAGGATGTAGAAGATACCGATAATGGCAGTACTCTTGAGGCTGGGAGAATATACTAGATACGTGGGAAATTGGACAGGAGGGAGTATTCTCATTGAGTCCTTTTCATGCTTACCTTTGTCAAAGCATCTGAATGTTATTTGTTACTTGAATTATCAGATGAAGTGGTGGGTAAATACATAAGTCTCAACAATCCTATGCTAGCTCCTGATATGCCTTGGATTTGAGTTTTCTCTCTATCCTGGTGCCACTGCCTTGGAAAGAGCCTCCAGCATCCCTTGCTCCCATCACTTCAATTTGCTACTGAACCAGTCTTTCCAGCTCTAATCTCTCCCTTTCTGAATTGTTAACCCTCCGTGGTGTAGCCCAAATATTTTGAAAACTGACATCATTTGCTTACTTAAAAGTAGCTCCTTATAGTTTTAAGAAATAGTTCTTCCAGTGTTGGTCCTGACCTATTTTTCAACCATTCTTATTCCCTCTAACGTGCAGCATATGTTTTAACCACATGGAGTTGCTTAACAGTCTCTGCTTTCCTTGTGGAGAACGTGTGTGGTACAGTTAATGCACTTGGCTGCTAATCCAAAGGCTGGTGGTTTGAGTTCACCAAGGCATGTCCCAGAAGAAAGGCCTGGAGATCTACTTTAGAATGGATACTCTATGGATCACAGACCTACTCTTGACCACATGGGGTTGCCATGAGTCGGAACTGACCTGATGGTAACTGGTTGTAAAGGTTGGTCATCCTTGTGCACATATTGTTGCCTCTGCCAAAAGCACCAAGATGCCCACTGTCTGGCTGATGAGATGTTCATCCTTCGAGACCCAGTTTTAATAATATCTCTGTCCTGTGCAGAGGGAGAAAGTAGCTACCTTCCATGGGGTCATTATAACACACATCTATTCTACAACTCATCAGATTGTACTGAAATTCTGTGCTCAGATGTACAACTCCTACAAAAAACCATGAGCAATTTGGGAATAGTAGCTAAGTGTTACATTTACCTGTGCATCCCCATGACTCACCTGGCTTACATGATGCACACAATAATGTGCTTTGAATGGGGGATCCAATTAATCCTTCTGGTAGAAAGTCTTTACCCTCAAGAATTTTCATACCCTGTTCCCTAAGGTAGGTGTTGTACTTTGTTTCCCTGCTCATCTCTCAAAATCAATTCTACCCTTAGAAAGCTTTACTCCTGGGACTTAACTGAAAGCTGTAAATGAATGGTCATGAAGAGCCTGGTAAATATGCTACACTATTCATTTGTCAATAAATATTGATGACCCACTAAGTGGCAGGCATCAGATGCTGAGAATACAAAGGTGAGACAGACATGGTTTCCTCACCTAAAGAGCTGACCACAAAATATTGACTCTGTAGACCCTGAAATGCCTTCAAGTCCCTTACCACCAGTACCTTCTAGTATCTTCTACCACCAGTATCATTTAGTCTAGTGGGTCACCCTTCCACTGGCTGCCTGCCCTTCTCTCTATTCTCTGAAGTAGTTTTCACTGTGTGTCTGATAATGTTTCACACTACACTAAGAGAGCCAATTCCTTTAAGTAAATAAAGCACAAAAAGTTTATGAAATATATTGTTCAGGAAGAAATCACTGCTCATTTTTATGCTTTATTTTTGACTTGGTTATTGCTGGGATAGAAAAGTGCTATTGATTTTTGTATGTTGATCTTGAATCTAGCAATCTTCCTGAACTCTATGATTATTTCTAATAGTATGTATGTGTTGATTCCTTTGTTTATTCTGGGTAGATGATCATATCATTTGCAGATAACGTCCATTTTATCTTCTCCCTTCCAATTTCCACAACTCTGATTCCTTTCATACCCTCACAACCTTGGCCATGACCTCTTAGATAAAATTTCAAAAATAAATACCATAAAGCAACAAACAAGTAGATTAAATTCTTTATATTGAAATAAAGTATTTCTGTTCAAAGAACTGTGAACACAATTACTAAATTATAGAACAAAAAAATACATTTGCACTATTTAAAACAAGGGATTACTGTTTCTAGAATATGTAAGGAAACTTTGCATATGAACAAGGAGAAAATGTCAACTGAATGGAAAAATGGTCAAAGGATATGAATAGTAATTTATAGATGAGAAAACTCTAAAGCTAACAAGTACATTGATGAGATACTTAAAATAATTAATAATCAAGAAGTGCAAATTAAAAAATAATAATATATCACTTCATACATTTTAGATGGGCTGAATTACAAAGCTGGATAATGCCAAGTGTTGGAAGGCATGAACCTGTATAAAAATGTCAGCCACTGCTTGAGGGAATGTGACTGGTACAGCAGTAATTCTGGAGAGCAGTCTGGCAGTTCTCAGTCAATTTGACATGTATCCCCCAAATTCCCACACATGGACATGTACAGGATGTTCCTGGTAGCATTGTTTTAGCTATGTTGAGGTGCTAACATGTTGACCATGGGGTCGAATGGATAGATAAAATATGGTGGCTATACATCATGGACCACCATATGGCAATTGGATGCAACAATCTCAATGAGCACATATCAATATGGCTGGGTCTTGAGGACACTGATGAGTGAGGGAAGTTAAAAAAATATATATGATGTATCACCCAATTCTATTTACATAAAATTAAACTTCATGCATATTAATCAGGAGTTTACATTTTATAACAAAACATATGGACAAAAACAACAAGTACATGTTAGAGACATCAAATATTGTTTATGAGGGGGTGGGGAAATGGGAATAAAGTGGATCAATAAATAAAACAAAAGCAGGCCCCCACACAGAGTAAAGATGGCAATGCTCCATGATGGAAGAATGTGATGAACTCTACACTTGAATTTAAAATTAAAAAAGAGAGAGAGAGAATAAAAGCAATGTTGAAAGACCAAAAGCTTCTAGAGATAAAAAAAAACAAAAAAAACAGGAGTGAAGCTGATGTTCAGGAGGACCATGGGGGCTTCTAATTCAGCCACAGCATCATTTTGAAGATGTTCATCATCTCAGGGATGCCCGCAAGAAGCAACACCAATCACCCTTAACTATGGGCTACAGTGAACTCCAGGGAATGGCAAGATTAGGAAGAAAGATGAGCCTTTTTGCCTCCTTCCGACCTTGTGTAGAAAGTGGAGTATGATGGTTATGTTTGTATGTCAACTTGGCTAGGCCTGGTTGAGTGGGTGGGCAGCTGGATGTAGTATTCACTATGATGAGACTGGTAATCAACTCCATGGTGAAAGCTACTGGGAGCAGCTGAGTAGCTGCCTTTGGGTGTATGGTCTGCTTCCTGTATATAAGGAAAAGCTTTGGGAATGGTCTCTAGCCTATGGCACGCTTGGACCCTGAATGTAGCTGTGTCATTGCTCAGCAGCCTGCTATGCTCTGCCGACCTTGGGACTTACAATGGACTTAAGTTAATGGCCTGCCATGTGGTTTGATAACATCGGGACTGTGCCTTTTGACTTGTCAACCTTGGGGTTTCTCAGCCTCAGCAGCCAGCAGCTGTCTGAGGGAAGAAACGCCTCTAGCTCCAGTGGGCCGGGAGCAGGAGGCAAAGCTGGACCCCAAGGTTGAGGGGCTTTCACCCAGCCCCTAGAGACTGGCACTTTGAACTTGGGCTTAAAGCCTCCAAATTGTAAGAATAAACTCCTGTTTGTTAAGGCCATCCCATTTGTGGCATATTTCTTGTCAGAGCGGCACTAGGGAACCAGAACATAAAGGGATGGCAACCAAGCAGGAGGGGAGCAGGAAGGGAATCATTTCATTCCTCTCACCACTCACTAGGCCTCTGCCTTCCTCATGCTGGTCTGTGCATGAGGAAGTAGAGAATCAGAGGGTGGCAGCCTTGTCTACTGATCTCAGACACCAAAACCTCTGCTGTTGACATAGTGTGTGGGGAACCAGGAGGAGCAAACCTGGGGAATGGAGAGTCCAATCCTGTATTCATTTCACAGCTCTGATTTATAGAAAATAATTGGCCTCAGAATCCCATTAGTCAAGGAACCAAAGTACTCAGCTTTCCTTATGCAGCTTTACTTGGCTGTATCATTAGATTTGTTGTTGTTGTTGTTGTTATTTGCCATCGAGTCGGCCCCGACTCATAGCGACCCCTCCTTGGGTTTCCGAGGCAGTATCACTACGGAAGTAGGATTGCCCAACCTTCCGACAGTGCAGCAGAATCAAGGTTGCACCCCTGGTGTCAACTGCAGTCCTCCAGAAATCTGGGGGCAGGGGGAGCCAGGCCTTGATGGAAACAGCATTTCCACTAATGTCCATCAGGAAAACTCACAGTGTAATGTGCAGATTGTTAGCAATTATGTATGAGCCATACTTTCTGAATTTATTCTCTCCTGCCTATGTATCATTAATGAATTATTACGTATTATAAATGTTTCACTGAAAAGTTAGCCAGGCTTCTGTTCTCATGATACTCTTAGGGTTGGGGAGATTCTTCCATCTGCCTCTGGACAAATTACTAAGCAGGAACCTGAAAGAAAAATACATTTGGTGAAAATTTAGCAACTGCAGAGAATGGATTTGAGTAGGCCCTATCTATTGGATTGGAGATGAGGGGCTGACCCTAAATTCAGAATGCTGTTCTTTCTGTTAGTTGGCATCCACTTGGTTCCTCCTCGTGACAACCCCATATGTGGGAACTGTTGTTGTTGTTGTTGTTATGTGCCACCGAGTCAGAGCCAACTCATAGGGACCCCTCCTTGGGTTTCCGAGGCAGTATCACTATGGAAGTAGATTGCCTCATCTTCCTTCCGAGGAGTGGCTGGTGGGTTTGAACCGCCAGCCTTCTGGTTAGCAGGCAAGTGCCTTAGGCACTATGCTACCAGAGCTCCTGTGGGAACTACTCCATAGGATTTTGTTGGCTGTAATCTTCATGGAAGCAGATCAGCAGGCCTTTTCTTCCAGGACTGCTGGGTGGGTCTGAACCACCAACCTTCATGTTAGCAGTCAAATGAAAACCATTGTGTCACCTCAGAATAGGGCAATGGATTACCACCTATCTGTTAGTTTCTTCTACTGTAGTGGTTTTCTTTTTACTGCAGTTCTGGAAGCTGTACCACTGGTATTCAAACACCAGTTGTTCACCCATAGTGGACAGATTCAGCAGAGCTTCCAGCCTAAGACAGACTAGGAAGAAAGGCCAGGTGATCTGCTCCCAAAAATTTGCCAGTGAAACCTCGGCGAATCACAACCGAACGTTGTTTGATATAGTGCTGGAAGATGAACCTCCAAGTTTGGAAGGTGCTCAAAACACACAGTGGTCATAACAGTGGATTTGAGCATACAAGCAATATGAATATGGCACAGGACACGATGACGTTTTGTTCGGTTGTGCATGGGTCACCATGAGGATGAGCCAACTTGATGACAGCTAAGAACAACAGCAAACAACGGGAAGCATGGGTGATTGATACCATAATTTAGAGCAAGTTTTTTTTTTTTTTGCGCTCAGTTATTCCCAGGTAAGTCCCAGGTGAATCGAGGTGAGTCTGAAGTGAGACGTTTGGATGGCTGAAGCTAAATGATTAGATATTATCCTTCTGCAATGACTCAGGCGGTGAAGGTCAACACTGGCTGTTCCCACCTGGGGGATTGCCTGGAAGGCGATGGGAGGCCGTGGGCCAGGCATGAGGGGGCTCCTGCTGACGTCTGCCAGCAGTGTGGGGGCTCTGACACCAGAACAGTGTGTGCCAGGAGACAAGTTTAGGAACAAGTCAGCAATTTGGTGGGGGCTGAAATCCTTGCCTTCTTTGAATAGAACACTCCATAAGAATTTAGACAAAGATGCATGCAAAAGCTTGGAAAGCAACCCAAATCCAAAACCCACTCACAAACACTAAGTAGAAGGAACATCTATTTTAGGTATCACTGGCCCACAACTATCACCCTTGAGTAGCAGTTACCAAGCTTTCAAAGAGCATGAGAGAAATTCTGCATGGACTTCCTGGACCCCTGGGCCACAGCACTCCTAGTATGAGGAGAGATTAAGCATCTACCAGAGGCCTCTGACTCTCACTGTTTCCCAGAAGGACTTCTCTTTAATGGTCAATGAGATGCCTTTGTGCCCACCACTGTACTGCAGTGGAGGGACTGGAACTGCTGGTGCACCTTGATCCATAGACAAATTAATGAAAAATAACTCTTGTAAACTTGTTGTACATTTGCACCAACAGCCTGTTGTTGAGACGTGGTGTCTGCTTCAGGCTATTGTTGGTAATCTAATATATTCCCTCTGGACAAGAGAATATGGCCTCCTATCCTATGACCTTCCCATCCTCATTTCTCTCTGAGTATTGTTTATAACTCAGCATACCTGAATATCAAACACACCCCATGCATAAGTGTGGATAATTAACAAGACATCACCCAAGTCATCTGAAAGAAATGCTGACACCCCAAAATGCCAGACTTGCACCCAAGGTTTCATTTTGACTCTCAGAGCAATAAAGTCAGCATGTGTCTGGGCATCAAATCAGAGAGAACTGCCAACTCTTTCAACTTGTCAGTTCTGTGATACTGAAATTTCTTTCTTAAAACAGTATCCAATTTCAAACATAAAGGAAGAGAACGTATAATACAGATGTTTCATGGAGTCTGAAGTACTAAGGGTCTAAAACTATCACTTTTACTTTATTAGCCACTTCTGAAGAGTTCAAAGCATTTTTCATGAACATTTTTATGCAAAATTTTACTATAGGCAGACATTATCCTTATTTTACAGGGGGAAAAAAAAAATGAATGAACTGCCAAATGTCTTCTGACTCCTAGTCTCTTTTCACTACACATCATTCCCAAAAGCCAAGAGTAAAGGCTACATTTGCAAAGCAGAGCTCAGACATTCCCAGGCTGTTCTGGGCCTGGAGAGGCCAGCATATGCCTACAAAAGTCAGATGGGTATAGCAGGGCTGTCTTGTGCCCAGAGGGGGCCATGGTAACAGAGATGTTCTTGAGGCGGTGGCACCATCACAGTCCAATCATTGTTGCTAAGCTGGAATGCGACCTCAGTGTTAATAGGTAACCTGATATTTAAAGAGAGGATGTAAGTTTATTATTATTATTATTGTTTTGCATGAAATCTACTGATTTTTGAATGTTGGCTTATTGTTTTTTTAAAAAAATCACTGTAAGCCAAGCAAATCACATCTGTGAACCAGACATTGCCCAAGGCAGAGAGTTTGCAGCCACAGTCCTAAAATGTCACCACTGATACCAATTTCTATCTATGTTTAAGGGAAAGGAAAAAAAAAATAACTGCTATTTTAAACCACAAATGACTGCAGGCACATCTGCCTGCTAGGGGAGGTGTATCATTTTTTTCTGATCTGGAATATTTCCTAACAAAGCACTGTTATAGACCTGGACTGTGAACATCCCCCATGCAATCTCCAGACCTGGTCCAAAAGATGAGAGCAGATTTCACTGGTTAGAAAAGGCAGCAGAATGTGGTGTTTGGAGGCCTGTGGTGGTGTGCTCTGTTGCAAATAAAAGCACCAAACCCTACCTCCCCATCTGCAGTAATATATACCACACCCAACTACCATTTATAAGGGCAGGCTGGAGATCAGCGAGAAGGTGTAGTGTTCCACAGTGGTGTTGGTGCAGTTACTAGAGAAGACACAGCCACAAGAAGGCTCCAGATGGGTCCCTAATTCTGTATGCAAAGGAAATGAGAGACGTTATACAAGAATCTCCATGGACGGTTTCTGGGCTTCTCATAGTAGCTGGGACTGGACTTGAGATATTTTTATTTAAAATTTGTAATATGGGTATAAATTTTAATACATTCTATTTTTTAAAACTTGTGTAGAACTTCTCCTATATTAACATTTTGCCTTTCTATGGTACATTTGTTGCAATTGATAGGCTTACAATTGGGTTCACCCTTTGTGTTGTGTTGGCCAACGACTTATTTTTCCCCCCTCTAATTCTAGAATACAGAGTTTGTCAAATGGCTTATAATTCTTTCTTTGTGGTAAATATATATATATAACAAAACATTGGCCACTTCAGTACTCTTTACATGTACAGTTCAGTGAAATCAACTTGTGTTCATGGTGTTGTTCAAACTTTACCTTTAGCCATTCCCCAATTTTTCCATTCCCCTTAACAGAAGCTCATCTTACAGGTCAACATGACCTCAGCAGTCTGTAGGACTTAGGGACATGTTTAGCTGGGAAGTAAATAAGCTTTGATTCCTCAAAGATCAGAGCATACACCACAAGCTGCTTCACAGTGGTCAAAGAAAAGGTCATTTCCTACCAAGATTTGCAAGGACATCAGGCCCAGGAGAAAGTAAATGTGGGATACATAGCCAAGAGTTGAGCTCTCTGCACTCATGCACCAAACAGCACTGACTGTCCCTGATCTATTCACCTCACAGAGCCCCCCCTCCCATGCCAAGTGGGGTATCATCTCGTGGCCACAAAGAAAGCCTTGGGCAGCTACTGGCAGGGCATTTGCTCCTTCCCTGGGCCCCAGAGACAGCATCCCACACATTCAACCTTGACAGCAGTGGAGGTGGCCTCAGGTAGATGGAAATGCCTTCAGGACCTTCTCAGAGTGTTCCCAGTCACAAAAGAAGGTACCATGTTTTGCAATCAGAAGAGCAAAGGGGAAGATTCCAATGGCTTCCCTTAGAAATAGCTCATTCTCCTCTGAACACTGTTTCCACCTACACAGGTCCCCACCTCACCCTCACCTTCCTTCTCCCTTAACCAACACAGACATGGCTTGAAAGAAGCTGAGACCTTTTAGCTCAGACCTGAGCAAAATGACATCTCCAAAGGTGACCTAAGAACATTCCTGTTCATAGATCCTTCAGGAGCTTCCTTGCTTCTTGTCTACTTCAAGTGGATTTTAGAGCCACTTATCATGAATCTCAGTAAAGAGGTGAGGTTTCCTTACTCCTTGGATATAATTAATATATGAATTGTTGGTATTTTTTTAATTAAAAAAAAACTGCAAAGGGAAAGTAATGTGCCCACCCATGGTCTGATTACTGTCACTTCACATATCTAGATACGTTTATTTGGTTAAAGCAATGTGAACCGTAACCCTGAATAATTTATTGAACTATTGAACCACTTGTAAAATAATTGAAACTTGAGCCTAGTTTTGCATAACAGATTTAAACTGGAGAGAAATGTATTAGCAAGATCTCAGCCTCTAGAAATAGAAATGTCAGTAAGAAGCTGACAGTCTTTATCACAAGACACACATATATGAAGCATTTCAACTGACCACTATCTTGGGCGATGATTCCGTAGCAACCCCATCGCACGCCAACTGGGTTCTGTCACAGAAGCAAAGAGGCTGAAATGGTGGAGGAAGAGAGTCACTGTTAAAATGAGACACAATTTCTGAGCTTGTAGAGATGGGGGAGCAGGGAAGTCCTCTCATCCATAGCACGAGCCATCTTGACAATGATCTAGAATCTAAAGATCTGGCAAAGATGATCTGGAGGAAGTTTTGGGTTAGGTACTAATAAGATTGACAGCTTTGGTACAAGGAAAGAAGGTGTTGGCTCTACCTGGCTCTGCACCCTGATGAGACAGCATCTGGGGTATTATGTGCACACCCAGAACCAGATGATAAGAGGGGTATTGATAAACTACAGAAACAAAAAACAAACCCACTGCCATCAAGTCGATTCCAATTCATAGCACCCTATAGGACAGAGTAGAAATATCCCCACAGGGTGTCCAAGGTTCTAAATCTTTATGGAAGCACGCTGCTTCATCTTTCTCCCACAGAACTGCTGGTGATTTTGAACTGCCAACATTGTCGGTAGCAGTCAAATGCTTTAACCACTGTGACACCAGAGCTCCTTACGGATAAACTAAAGAACACAATCATTAATATTAAGGGTGGAGAAGGAATTTCAACCATGTCCTATGGAGATCAGCTGAGAAGCATACTTTCCCCCTTGATTTTTAACTTTCATTGTTATGCAAATATTTGTTATGTGCCATGGAGTCAGACCCGACTCATGGTGACCCCTCCTTGGGTTTCCGAGGCAGTATCACTACGGAAGTAGATTGTTCCATCTTCCTTCTGAGGAGTGGCTGGTGGGTTTGAACCGCGAGACTTCTGGTTAGCAGTCAAGTGTCTTAGCCACTAAGCTACCAGAGCTCCTTATGCAAATATATTAAATACATATATTAACAAAATATGGAAAATGCAGATAAGCAAAAGAGAAAGGAAATAAAAACAGAAATTATAGACAATCTCAACAATCAGATGTGCATACCCTTTCAGACTATAGCACATGGTTTGAAAAATGGGGATCATATGGTTTCATAATCTGTTTTTTTTTTTCAATTAGCAATATGTGCTAGCACTGTGATATATAATATATAACAATATATGTTGCATACATGCATGTTCATCATGTCAATAAAGTGCATGACAAAATAGCTTTTAATGGCAGCATAGCATTCCTGTACTGTCATTTACAAGCACAGGTTGATTCTGACTTTCATGGCTATGAACAACAGGCAATGATGCTGATATAATAATGACTAGAGGGACTTAGTACTAAGGAAGCATTTTCTGTGCTTTATATACTTTAATCCTCATAACCCTAGGCAGGAGATTCTGCTAATTTCCCTATTTTATAGATGAGAAAATAGGAACTTAGAGAATATAAGTAACTAACGTTCTAAGCAAGAAGCAGAGCTGGAATTTAAACCAGGTCTGTCTGACACCATAGCCAAAATTTATAATTACCACAATCTACTGCTGTGTGTATACATCTACCGAATTTTTTCTACTTTTTTAGCATGGATTCCTGGAAGTATACTTGCTGGCACAAAGGAAGTCAGAAATTTTTAATCTAGGAAACAGTAGAAGACATGGCCATTGTGTTCAGAGCTCTGCAGACTCATCAGGTGCTGTAAGAGCATAATAGCTCTGGGCAACCAAGACCGAGAGGCTGGGGCTGACAATAGGGAGGGGAAAGAACTTTCTAACCATCTCCTGTGTAAAGTGGTGAGTGCTCCATCTCCAAAAGCATTCCAGCAGAGTCTGGAGAGGTCCCTGGCTAAGAGACAGTCGGTCAGGAGGAGCCCGCACTGGGAAGAAGTTTGACGAAAAGGACCCAGTGCACTCTCCAGTTCTCGTTCTATGATAGCTCAGCCCGTCCAGTTGTCTGGCACTATAATTATGATATGAAATTTGGAGAATCTGTTTATGTGCCATACTTACTAAATCAGTGTTTCAAAACTGTTTATATAAAAGAAAATCATCTTTGATCTCTAGCAACGTAGAGAGGTAGAGGGTGGAATGGACCCATATATGGAAATACATTCAATTGGAACAAAATGTAAAAGCAGCTTCTGTTTCCGATTATGAGCCTTTGTTCCCTGGCAGTGGCCATCGTTCACCTTGCCTGAGCCTTCTGCCTAATCTTGTTCTATTTGTGGAAGCCACACATTATTATAAGTTAAAATGCATATTCACCTGAAGAAAGCTGTAACATGTGTACCAAAAGAGACACAGTCAGCTTAGCCTAAGTTGGCCTTCTAGTCTAATAGATCTTTTTTTTTTTTTTTTTTCCCTTTTTGTCACTCAAAATGAGTGTCTGATGTACTAGCATAAATTGTTAAAAGCAGTTTTAGGTAAAGGAAGAGAGAGTAAAGTGGAGTTTTTTTCACAAAAGCCAACCTCAATTTATGTCAAAGAGGGTTAAAAGACCTTGGGATTAAAGCAATAAACTTGCTGCTGTCAAAGCTAAAACCCGCTAACAATTTAGTGCCAAACGCATGTTGTTCAATATCATTTCATATTATATTATGTCACAAAGAGCTGATGGTTCAGCATCACCCTGACAAGGCTGATTTACTCTGAAGAATTCATCGACATTTTGCACAGTCAAAGCTGACTTCATTTGTTTGGATGGACGATGGGAAATGTCTCTGTACTCGAGTTCGAATATTAGTCTGAAAATCTATCTCATATTAAAGATTGAGGAGGACATTGGTCTATAGTTTTGCAAAGTAAGGTCTTTGAAAGGCAGGTATAAACGTTTCATTGCCCTCATTGACAAGGTATTTAGACCAAAGACTTGAAAAAAAAAAAAATCAACAGAGGTTAAATTCATCTTTCTTGGCATCCCCTAAAAGTATATGAAAGGAGCCCTGGTTGCACAGTGGTTAAAGCTCTCAGCTGCTAACTGAAAGGTCAGTGGTTCAAACCTGCTAGCTGCTCTGTGGGAGAAAGATGTGGTAATCTACTTCAGTGAAGATTTAGAACCTTGCAAAGAAACCCTACAGGGCCCTTCTACTCTGTCCTATATATATATAGGACATATATAGGACAGAACACACACACATATATATATATGGTTGCTATGAGTCAGAACTGACTCAAAGGCAAAAGGAATGTATGTGAATTGTCAGCCAGTTCTTGAAAGGAAAGAATATATATACAAAAGCATTTTCCCTGGACTACATATCAGTCATTAAAAAAACAAAACAAAAAAAAATTGAGGGATGTTAACCACCTTATTTTCTTAATTATTGCACCCATGATTCCCTTTGCCCATTTTCCTTCTTACTGGTGAAAAAGCATAGATGTACCTGGCGATGTATCAGGATATCTCATGGTTCAGAAGTGAAGGGACAATGATAAATAAAAGACAAGGTCAGTGAGACAATTTTTTTTTTTTTTTTTTGGACAATTATAGAGGAGAAAGTGGCTCTGTAGTTATATGATTGGTCTTAAAGAATTTAGGACAAATCAGGCTATTTTAAAACTCAGCTAAATGACTAGACTGTATAATCTAACTTGTGTAAATGTCTGTCAGATTTTAAACATGTATCTATATTTATAAAAGTAAGCCTGAAAGATTATACAAGAAAATAGTTAAGAGTAATATTAGGGGTAATAGGTGATTTTTATTTTCACAATTATTAGTATGTCCAGATTTTTCTAAATTGTACATGAAAAATTCAAATATTTGGAATTAATTTTTTTAATTTAGAAATTAAGAAAGAAATGATAAAATTATTATAAAAGGAATAATTAAAGGAATTCATTATCCAAAGCAATCTCACAGTGGATGTGTTCATAGAGTATGTTCCTAGTCTTTAATTCAGAGCAAGAAATTCCTAGTTGAGAAGCATTCTGAAACTGAAGTTTTTAAACACTGGCTTGTAAAGTACGGTGTGTAGGGAAGTCAACTCTGACATGAAGGAAGGGAGGGCAATGAATAAAATGATCTCTGTGGTGGCTTCCCATTTATGTGTCTGTGATTCTGTCTTGAATGTCCTCAGGGCTGGTGTGTTCACTACAACTGATCGTTGGATTGACAAGTTATGAGGCCGACCTCATAGGATGCTGAAGGGCCTTGACAGGTGATCAGAACAGTTTCAGATGACCGTGAGAACTGAGCATTCCAGAAAAGGGGAGGATGTGTGTGCTGGCTCTTCTACAACCGAGAGAGACTGTTCTCAGGGTTGCCTTGCCGCCCTCTCTTGGGCCTCAGAAACGCCATCTTTCACCCTTCAGTTTTCTGATGAGACCTCAGTGTTGACTGAGCAATGACCACAGGTTACCAAAGTAGCACCCTGCAAAGGCCACTTTCCAGTGAGGCATTTTTACATTGCCAAACATTAAGTCTGTAAGAAGGGCTGTGTGTGCAGAGGAAGCCAAGGCAGAGGTCCAGAGGGCAGATCCCTGCTTTGCCTGATACAGCTGTGTGGCCTCGCTCCCCCTCTGTAAGACTAGCATTGGTACACCTGACCTGTCTGCCTTTCAGGGTTGAAGTGGAACCCCATAGCACAAGGCATGCACTTAGATGAGTGGACATTGACTGAGCACCTGCTGTGCCAGTTTGGAGCATGGCACAGTACCACCACTGCACTCAGGGGTCCTCAAGCTAGTTAGGAGCCTGACATGAAGGCCAAAAAAGAGACACAAACAATGGACGTACAGGTGCATTATTTTTCAGCTGGGGAATACTGGGGAGGTTTTCTGGAGGAAGTTACAGGAAAGCTAAGTTTTCAAAGACAAGAAAGGAAGTGCATATAAACACTTTGATAGCTGAGGCAGTTAAGTATTGAATCATAATGGTAACTCCTAATGCAACTGGAGAACTTGGAGAACTTGGCTTTTCTAGTTATTTTTCATATAGTCCTCAAAGAAAGCAAAATAATCTCCCACCCTGTAATAACCCCATGTAGACATGAAAATTACTGTTAAACTGTTCCCAGCCACCATGCTCCTTCCCTCTCTCTCAGGGCAGTCAATCTCCAAGTCTCAATGCCAACCCATTGGTGCCATAGCTCCTGTTCCTTTGGTTGGGCCTCAGCTGTCTCTGTCTCTAAAGACTCCGACCTGGCATTGCACCTCCCATCCATGATTTCTCTTCCTGACTTCCAGGAATTATCTTGCCCTCTCATCTCATTGCTGTCAAGTCAGATTCGACTCATAACAACCCCTCCTTGGATTTCCGAGGCAGTATCACTACAGAAGTAGATTGCCGATTGCCCAACTTTTCTTCTGAGGAGTGGCTGTTGAGTTTGAACTGCCAGCCTTCTGATTAGCAGTCAAATGCCTCAGGCACTATGCCATACTCTGGCCACACTTGAGCCTCTTGGCTGCCCACGAGAGAAGACCAGAGACAGGACAGTACCACAGAGACACAGGCAATGTTGTGCTTTTTATATTCAGCCATTTCACTGGCCCCCTGTGAGGAACACAGCTCCAAGACCTCCAAGAAACTGCCCTCAAGGAATGGAAAACAAAAAAGAAATGGCAACAGTTATACATCCCTGAGTATAACAGCCGATGACAGGTGCTGGATCCCATACAGGAGAAGCATCCAAGTCAGGGCCAAAGAAAGGTACTTAGATGAGGGGCACCTAGGCTGCGCCTTCACAATGGACATGCAAAGCTAAGTCTAGAGGGTAAGAGAGTAAAAAGATCTGAGGACTTTAAAGAACAGATGAAAAGGTGTTATGGGGTAGGGACAAAAGGTGAAGCTGGAAAGGCAGGGTGACATCTGTATCTGTATCTGTATCTATATCTATATCTTTATCTGTATCTAGATACATGATGTTTTAAGGTATCTATAAGTTATTTTCTAGTATCTGGAGGTAGTGTGAGGTTTCAGGCATTTAAACATGCAGTCATTTTGTGGCTTTGGAAAACTAATCCAATTGAGTTGGGACATGGGTAGGGGTAACAAGCTAGTGGGAAGGAGGTGGTGGGCACCAGGTTGCACTGCTTTCCCTCATTGAACTTTGGCCTGTGCACGTTTATCCTCAGCTGTACAGTGAGAAGCAGTAGGTTCTATATGTCCAGCAAAAGAGCTGATCCATCCAGGATTTATCAAGACACAGATGCTCAGGGAAGGATGCCAGGCCCCTTGGCTCCTTGTGTGTCTACCACCAAGATCCCAGGAACCCTACTGCCCTGTCTTAGACTGAGATCCTCTGGAAACCTTCATTAAAAGTCTGAGAACACTTGGTTCCTTCCCTTTTCAACTACTCCCACCTCCATCACAGAGCGCAAGACATTTTACTCCTTGTTGTTAATTGCCACCAAATCACCTCTGACTCATGGCAACTCCAAGTACAACATAATGAAATGTGACCCAGTCCTGAGATATCTTTGTGATCATTGACGTGTATGAGTCCCCATAGTTTACCCCTTATCCCTGGTTGTTTATAGTTTCTAAATATTCCAACTGTGAACATCTAGTCTTTGTGTGTGTATGTGTATGATCTGAGTGGAAGTTTCAGAGCAAATTGGTTTTCCATTCAACAACCCATATATGTTCTCGTTCCCTAGTGCCGCTCTGACAGAAATATACCACAAATAGGATGGCCTTAACAAGCAGGAGTTTATTCTTACAATTTGGAGACTTTAAGTCCAAGCTTAAAGTGCCAGGATCTAGGGGCTGGGTGAAAGCCCCTCAACCTTGGGGTCCAGCTCTGCCTCCTGCTCCCAGCCCACTGGAGCTAGAGGGTTTTCTTCCCTCAGACACCTGCGGGCTGCTGAGGCTGAGAAGCTCCAAGGTTGACAAGGAAAAAGACACAGTCCTGATGTTACCAATCCACATGGTAGGCCATTAACTTAAGTCCACTGTAAGTCCCAAGGTCGACAGAGCATAGCAGGCTGCTGAGCAACGACATGGCTACATGCAGGGTCCAAGCGTGCCATAAGCTGCAGACCATTCCCAAGGCTTCTCCTTATACACAGGAAGCAGCCCACATCCCAATGGAAGCTACTCAGCTGCTTGTGGTAGATCCCACCATGGAGTTGATTACCAGTCTCATCATGAGGAATAACTACCAACAGCTGCTCAGCCACTCAACCAGGCCCAGCCAAGTTGACACACAAACATAACCACCACAATATATATTGTTTTATGACACTTACCGCATTCCCCACACGGAAACGACATTCTTCTCCCTTCATCCCTGTGTCCTCCCCTTCCTTTCATCCTTCCTTCCTATACTCTCCCCCCTTCCTAGTTTTATCCCTGGGCAAATAGTACTCTCTTGATCTCATATACTTGATTGTTCTAATGAGTGCATATCTTCCTGGTATTACTGTTCACCTTATAAGCCTATCGTTTATTTGATAGTTGAGTCACAGGGTTAAGTTCGGTTCCTAGCTTGAAAGGTATCTTAAGGTCCCTGGTCTTGGGGGTTCCACCAGTCTTCATTGGTCTTTTATATGATTTTGAGTTTTGTTCCACATTTTCTCCCACTCTATCTGGCACTTCCTATTGTGATCTCTTTCAGAGCAGTCAGCAGTGGTAACCAAGTACCATCTAGTTCTTCTGGTCTCAGGGCTGTGGGAGCTGGGGTGTGACCCCATACCCTTGCCAGCATTTATTGTTTTCTGTTTTTTGAACTTTGCTATTATTGCTGGGGTGAGATGATATCTCATTGTTGTTTTGATTTGCAACTCCCTAATGGCTAGGCACTCTGGTAGCACAGTGCCTAAGGAATCTGAGTGCTAACCAGAAGGTTGATGGTTCAAATCCACCAGCCACTCTGTGGAAACAAGACTGGGCAATCTACTTCAGTAAAGATTTACCACCTCAGAAACCCAATGGGGATCACTGAGTGAGAATTGATTCTATGGCAGTGGGTTTGGGTTTTGTTGTTTTTGTTGTTATTGTTTTTAATGGCTAATGATCATGTGTTTGTTAGCCACCTGAATATTTTCTTTGGTAAAGTTAAGTGTCTACTCATGTCCTCTGTACATTTTTCAATTGGATTGTTGTCTTTGTTGTTGTTGTTGCTGTTGTGGCATTTACAGTTTCTATACATTTTAGAAATCAGTCCCTTGTCCTATATATCATTGCCAAAATGTTTTCCAGAATGTAGGTTCTCTTTTTACTCTTTTGATGAAATTTTTTGATGCACATAGATGTTTAATTTTTAGGAGGTCCCAGTCACCTAGTTTATCTTCTAATATTTGTATGTTTTTAGTTATGTTTGATAGCATATTTATGCCATGTGTTAGAGTCCCTAAGTTTGCCTCTATTTTTCCTTTGATGATTTTTATGGTTTAAAGTTTTACATTTAGGTCTTTGATCCATCTTGAGTTAGTTTTTGTATATGCTGTTTCTTTTTCTGCAAATGAATGTCCAATTTTACTAGCATCATTTGTTAAAGAGGCTATCAGGCTATCACTTCCTTATTTAATAGGTTTGATTCTTTGTCAAAGATCAGCTGTCCATAGATGGATGGATTTACTTCTGGGTTCTCAATTCTGTTCCATTTGTCTATGTGTCTATCATTGTACCAATACCAAGCTGTTTTGACTACTTTGGCTGTATAATAGTGGGTTTTGATGTCAGGGAATATGAGGCCTCCAACTTTGTTCTTCTTCAGTAGTATTCCTTTCCCCAAAAAATGTTGGTAATTAGTTTTTGCGTCTTTTTAAGGAATGGTGATCAAATCTGGATTGGGATTGCATTATATCTGTAGATTGGTTTGGGTAGTATTGTTACTTTCACAATGTTAAATCTTCCTACCAGTGCATGGTATATTCTTCCATTTATGGAAGTCTTTTTTGGTTTGTAGTTGAAAACCTAGTCTTTAACTCAAATATATTGAGAAATAAATCACATACCACAAAATTCACACAGTTCAAGTGTACAACTTAATGGTTTTTATTATATATACAGAGTTGTACTATTGTTGTTGTGTTATGTTCTGTAGAGTCGGACCCGACTCATAGTGACCCTTCCTTGGGTTTCTGAGGCAGTATCACTACAGAAGTAGATTGCCCAACCTTCCTTCCAAGGAGTGGCTAGTGGGTTTGAATTGCCAGGCTTCTGGTTAGCAGTCAAATGTTTTAGGCACTCCACTACCAGAGCTCCTAGAGTTGTACTACTATCCCCATAATCTAGTTTAGATTTTCATCATTCCAGAAGAAATTCCATATCCATTAACAGTCATTCCTTATTTCCCCCATACCTCTATTCCTAGTCCCAAGAAACCACTAATCTATTTTCTGTTCCTATAGATTTTCCTATTATTTAGAATTATGTTTTCAAGCTTCATCCATGGTATACTATTTATCAGTACTTTATTCCTTTTTTATTGCTCAATAATATTCCATTGTGTGGATATACCACATTTTATTTATTCATCTGTTGATGAACATCTGAGCTTTCTCTTTCTTTTTTGCTTTTTTGGCTTTTATAAAAAATTATGCTTTGAACATTCATGTACAAGTTTTTGTGTGGAAATGTTTATTTTTCTTGAGTATGTATTTAGAAGTGAAATTACTGGGTCACAGAGTTTCTGTGTGCTTAACATTTTTGAGGAACTTCCAAATTATTTTCTCAGTAGCTATACCATTTCACAAGGAGGGGTCGCTATGAGTCGGGTCTGACTCAATGGCACACAATGACAACAACATACCATTTTACAATCCCATCAGCAATGATGAGGGTTCTAATTCCCCTACATCCTTGTTAACGCTTATTATTATCTGTGCTTTTTAATTTAGCCATGCTTTTGGATATGAAGGAGTATTTCATTTTAGTTTTGATTTGCATTTTGTTAGTGACTAATGATATTAAACATTTTTTCATGTGCATATGGGCCATTTGCATATCTTCTTTGGAAAGAGCTCTGTTCATATCTTTGGCCTATTTTTTAAAATTGGGTTATTTATCTACTTCTCACTTTCCGTGTAAGAGATTCAGATTTGGTTTCTCATTAATGCATCTCTTCTACAGCCACCCCTTGTCTGTCAGTGGAGATTTGTGAATGGCTATGATGCTGAATAAGTTTCAGTAGAGCTTCCAGACTTAGATAGACTAGGAAGAAAGACCTGTAAACCTTCAAAAATTAGCCAATGAAAACCCTATGGCTCGCAATGGTCCAATTTGAAACTGCTCATGGGGTAGAGCAGAACTGAATAGTGTTTCATTCTATTGTGCATGAGGTCACCATGAGTCAAGGACTGACTTGACAGCAGATAACAACAACAACAAACTTTTATTATTATTATTATTGAGCTGTAAGAGTTATTTATGTATTTTTGGATATAAGCCCTTTATCCGATATTTCATTTACAAATATTGTCTTCCATTCAGCTTACAACTCAACTATTGAGCCAGCCTCCTATTGGTCACCTTCCTTGTGTTCTTTCTCCCTTATTACCCTGTCCTGGTAGCGCAGTGCCTAAGGCACTTGAGTGTTAACCAGAAGGCTGATGGTTCAAACCCACCAGCCACTCCTGGAAAGGAAGGTTGGGCAATCTACTTCAGTAGTGAAACAGCCTCAAAAGCCAAGGAGGGGTGGTTAGGAGTCGGGGCTGACTCGATGGCACATAACAACAACACCCAACAGACAGAGCAATTTCTTAAAACATAAATAAGGTTGTGTTCCCCCATACAATATGATTTTTTTTTAAAATGCTACCCAGATCAAGAGTGCTACCCACTTTCCTGCTTTAAAAAAAATAAAAAAAACCTACAATAGGTGCAAGAAAATAGTTTTCTGGCTTCTTATCGCTATTGGGATAAAGTCCAGGATCCTTCCCTTGATCTATAATGCTTAAATAGTGCAGCTTCTCCTTTCTCCTTACTGTGGATATCCTTACCAGTCCCCACCACACTGACTTGGCTTCAAGATCCCCAAGTTCCTTCAAACTCCATGCTCTTTGCACTCAAGAGGCTTGTCTCATTCTTCTTTTCCTGGCCTCTCCATTTTCACAATTATGTGAAATGCTGCTTCCCCATAGTGAACATCACTAACCCTTCAGGCTAAATTAGGTTCCTCTCTGGATATAAGAAGACCACTACTCATCAAACCCATCACAAGTTGATTAGGGGTGATAATGATTAACTTCTGCTAGGATAAAAGCTGCAAAAGATCAGGGGCCTTTGTAGTGTTTCCAGAACTCAGAAGAGTGCCTGCGGAGGAAAGACAAGAGAATGCAGGTTCCCTTAGGCCACCAGGAGCCCAGTGGATGAGCTTCCTGAGATGACCATCTTCCAGAATGAAGGCAAGCCCTCGAAAGTTTGTATTAAAAGAGCATTCATTATCTTACTGCCGTGTTCTGTTTGATCTGCACACTGTTTCTCTGTTGAAGGTTGGAAAATACAAAATTCCCTAAGTTTTATCCAAAGTCTTTGCTGAATTTTTGTGCTGAACAATATGCCATCAAAATCATCCCCCTCAATTCATCAGTAATCCAACAGCATTTTTATTTTTTTCCCAAAGGACAAAGGGCCATCTTTCCCAGAGTTTGGGAGATATCCATAGCCTTTGTATTTTCTTCTTTAAGTTTTATTTCAAGAATGATTTTCTAAGAGGCCTTTGTAGTGTAAAGTAGCTACCTTTGCTAAATCAAATGTTTTTTGTGAATTTTCACCTTGGATTTGACAGGGAATCAGAGACAAAACTAGAAGGGACTTCCACAATCCTAGTCTTAGGATGGAAAATAGGTCTAGAGGGTAACCAAGGTTCATGTAGACATTCTGTGATGGAGCTGGGACTGCAGCCAGTTCCCTGAACTCCCACTCCATGCTTTTCCTTCTTTGAATCCCATTGCAGTGGGCACCTTGTTGTTACTGCCTTTTACATAGTTACCTTTCAGTTGGCAATAGAACTGCAATCTGCTAGTTTAGCTAGAAAACATTTACCAGCATTCTTGGTACTTTTCCTATAGGCTGTTCTGTATCTGGCTCAGAGATGAGTCATGTGACCTATATTTAAACCAACCAGCACTGCACAATTTGCAGTCCACAGTGATTAGTTTTGAATTAGAAACATGACCCATTCAGAGGCAATGAGATACAAAATGATTATTTCTGGGACTGCTGGGTTATAAACTCTCATTCTCTCCCAGACTATACTTGAGGGCTAGAGCTGCTGCAGCTATTTTGTGAACAGGCTGAAAGAATGACAGGGGCTGATCTAAGAACATTTTCCCAGCCCTGAGGCAGTGGGCCAGGAAGCCACACCACTTCTGTCATTTTAGTTATGAATGTTGTTGTTGTTAAGTGCCACTGAGTCAGCTCAACTCATAGCGAACCTGTGTACAACCAAACAAAACACTGTCCGTTCCTGTGCCATGCTCACAATTCTTTCTATACCTGAGCCCGTCGTTGCAGCCATGGTTTCAATCTATTTCATTGAGTGCCTTCCCCTTTTTTGTTGACACTCCACTTTACCAAGCATGATATCCTTCTTCGGGGAATGGTCCCTTCTGACAATGTGACCAAAGTAAGTGAGACTGTCTGGCCATTCTTGCTTCCAAGGAGGATTCTGCCCATTCTTCTTCCAGGACAGATCTGTTAGTACATGGTACTTTCAGTATTCTTGGCCAACACAATGCAAAAGCATCAACTCTTCGGTCTTCCTTATTCATTATCCAGCTTTCACAAGCATATGAGGCTACCAAAAATACTATGGCTTGGGTTAGGCACACCTTAGTCTTCAAAGAGAAATCTTTGCTCTTCGGCACTTTAAAGAGGTCTTTTGCAGCAGGTTTGCCCAGAGCAACACATCCCCTGATTTCCTGATTGCTGCTTCCATTGGTACTGATTGTGGAACCAAGTAATGTGAAATCTTTGACAACTTCAATCTTCTCTTCACTTATCATGATGTTGCTTATTGGTCCAGTTGTGAGGATTTTTGTTTTCTTTATACTGAGGGGTAATCCATACTGCAGACTGTAGTCTTTAATCTTCATCAGTAAGTGCTTCAAGTCATCTTCACTTTCAGCAAGCTAGGTTGCGTTATCTGCATATCGCAGGCTGTTAATGAGTCTTCCTCCAATCCTGATGTCATACTCTTCTTCATATAGTCTAGTTTCTTGGGTTATTTGCTCAGCACACAGATTGAACAAGTATGGTGAAAGGATACAACCCTGACACACTCCCTTCCTGATTTTAAACCAATCAGTATCCCTTTTTCTGATTGAACAGTCTCCTGGTCTATGTACAGGTTCCTCAAGAGCACAATTAAGTGTTCTGGAATTTCCATTCTTCGCAATATTATCCATAATTTATTATGATCCACACAATCAGATGTTTTTGCATAGTCGTAAAACACAAGAAAACATCTCTCTTGTTTTCTTTGCTTTCAGCCAAGATCCATCTGACATGAGCAATGATATCCCTCATTCCACATTCTTCTCTGAATTCAGCTTGCATTTCTGGAAGTTCTCTGTCAATATACTGCTGCAACCATTTTTGAGTTATCTTAAGCAAGATTTTACTTGCGTATGATATTAATGATATTGTTTGATAATTTTCACATTCTGTGAGATCACCTTTCTTTGGAATGAGTACAAATATGGATCTCTTCCAGTCAGTTGGCCAGGTAGCTGTCTTCCAAATTTCTTGGTATACATGAGTAAGTGTCTCCAATGTGGCATCTGTTTGTTGAAACATTTCAATGGGTATTCCATCAATTTCTGGGGCCTTGTTTTTCCCCAATTCTTCAGTGCAGCTTTGACTTCTTTCTTCAGTACTGTTGGTTCTTGATCATATGTCACCTCCTGAAATGGATGAACACTAACCAACTCTTTTTGGTACAGTGACTCTGTCTCTTTCTTCCATCTTCTTCAGATGTTTCCAGCATCATTCAATATATTGCTCATAGAATCTTTCAATATTGCAACTCAAGGCTTAATTTTTTTTCTTCAGTTCTTTCAGCTTGAGAAATGCTGACCATGTTTTTCCCTTTTGGTTTTCTAATTCCAGGTTTTTGCACATTTTATTATAATTAGTGACTATGTCTTCTCAACCTGCTCTTTGAAATCTTTTGTTCAGTTCTGTTATCTTGTCATTTCTTTCATTTGCTTTAGCTACTTTCCATTCAAGAGCAAGTTTCAGAGTCTGTTCTGACAAGCATTTTGGCCTTTTCTTCATTTCATGTCTTTTTAATGGCCTTTTGCTTTCTTCATGGATGATGCTCTTGATATCATCCCACAATTCCTCTGGTTTTCAGTCATTGGTGTTTAATGCATCAAATCTATTCTTTAGATGGTCTCTAAGTTCAGGAGAGATATAATCAAGTCATATTTTGGCTCTTGTGGACTTGTTTTAATTGTCTTCAGCTTCAACTTGAACTTGCATATGAACAATTGATGGTCTTTTCCACAATCAGCTCCTGGCCTTGTTTTCACTGAAGATATTAAACTTCTCCATCACCTCTTTCCACAGATGTAGTCATTCTGGTTCTTGTGTACGCCATCTGGTGAAGTCCATGTACATAGCTGCCATTTATGTTGTTGAAAAAAGGTATTTGCAATGAGTAAGTCATTGGTCTTTCAAAATTCTATCATGCAATCTCCAGTGCCATTTCTATCACCAAGACCGTGTTTTCCAACTACCAGTGATTCTTCTTAGTTTCCAACTTTTGCATTTAGTCTCCAGTAATAATCAACACACCTTGATTGCACATTTGGGCCATTTCAGACTGCAGAAGTTGGTAAAAATCTTCAATTTTCTCATCTTTGCCTTTGGTGGTTGGTACATAAATTTGAATAATGGTAGTATTAAATGGTCTTCCATGGAGGCATATGGATATTATCCTATCACTGACAGCACTGTATTTCAGGATAGATTTTGAAACACTTTTTGTGACGATGAATGCCACACCATTCTTCTTCAATTTGTCACTCCTAGCAGAGTAATTATATTGTTGCCTGATTCAAAATGGCCCAAAACAGTCCATTTCAGGTCACTAATGCCTAGGATATTGATCTTTATGCATTCCATTTCATTTTTGACCACTTCCCATTTTCCTAGATTCATGCTTCATACATTTGATGTTCTGATTATTAATGGATGTTTGCAGCTGTTCTTCCCATTTTGAATCATACCTCATAAACAAATGGAGGTCCCTAAAGATTTACTCCATCCACATCATTAAGATCGACTCTGAGGAGGCAGCTCTTTCCCAGTCATGTTTTGAGTGCCTTCTGACCTGAGGGGCTCATCTTCTGGTACAGAGTTATTCATAAAGTTTTCCGTTATATATCAGACAGTGTTACAGTGCTGTTCATAAGGTTTTCACTGTCCACTTCTTTGAGAAGTGGATGGCTCCTTCCTTCTTCTGAGTCTGTCCTAGTCTGGAAGCTACACTGAAACCTGTCCACCATGGGTGACCCTGCTGATATTTGAAATACTGGTGGTATAGCCTCAGCCTCTCAGCAACACACAAGCCACTACATTACAACAAACTGACTGACAAGTGGTAGTTAGTTATGAATACTAAATATGAGTTCCTTTTATTCTAGGTTTCTGTCACCTGCCCAGAAAGAGTCCTATTGAATGGACCCCATCTCTTCCCTACTCCTACTTCTGCATCTCCTTTCCAGAACTGGGACACAGAATGCGAAGGGCTTTCTACCAAGAAGAGCTCAGGGCTGAGTATCCTGTAACCTGCTGTGGTCCTGCTGCTCCTCCTCACTAACCAGCTCCCTGAAGTCACCTGTGTCTCTTAACTGGGATGCTTTTGGTATGTTGGATACATTAACTTTTCCTCCTGTGGGCCTGTTCCATGCAACTCTCTCTGCCTTGACACTGTGGCACCATCTTCTTTCCTACTCCATGCACACATTTGATGACACTGGAACATGGGTGTTGTGTCTACTTTCTCCTCCAAGCCTTCTCAAACTCACAGGGTAGGAGAGCTGGCCCCACACACTGCCTCTACATCATGGCTGTCCTTCTGGAGGACATTTCATCAAAGTAGTAGCCTGCAGATGCCTTCTGGAGAGTTCAAAGGAAGATGCAGACACTTGTCTGTGTTGTCAGTACCCCCTCCCCATGGCTACAAAATGAAGCTTTTATTCTCCCAGCAACATCTACCTGACAACGCTGCCCAGGCGGCTGGTCTCCATCTCCTGCTGGAGGCTTTCCAACCACTTAACACAGTTTTTCAATTTCCACTGCTTATGCACATACATCTCCATCTCTGCGAATGGATTGCCACGGGAACTTTCCTCTCCAAAATTCTGATGGACGATATTTTTACCCCAGAATGATCCCTAAGTTAAAGTGATATTCACCAATATTCATTATGTGGTAATGGCATAGAGCACCAGATCAAAAATTCATGGCCAGCACACTATCTGCAACCTTCCCTGCTTGAATGCATATAGAGCAAATATATGACTCCATGTATATGTATGTATGCACACATGCTGCATATCAATGTTCATGGAGTACATGCCTGCATGGGCACTTATACACACACACTTCTGCAGACTCATCCCAATGTCACTGCCACAACTGATCATTCCAAGAACAGGCCTAGGAGACAGGGTTTCTCAGACAAGAGACAGGTAGATATGGATTTAGAGGAAGAAAAGAACCGGCAGCAGGAGGTTCAGTTTCTCCTACTCTACCACCATCTAGGAGTTAATTCACTGATTTCACAGCACACTGTTCAAATAGTACAGTGCAAAACTCAGAGAGAGCAAATGCACCTCCCAAGTGCCTGCTTTCTTGTGCTGAGGGAAGCAGAGAGGATGAAGTGTGGAGCCAGCCTGGGCATCTGGACCCTGGCCAGGGCTGAGCTGGAGCTCCCCAGAGCCTTTCTTCCAGAGTCTTAGGTTATAAGGTGTCTTTAAGCCAAAAGAGCACTTTTTGAAATAAAAAGACACCTCACAAGTCACAACAGATTCTTGTTTTTCATTCCCACATAGAGCAGGAAATTATCTCACATTCTGTCATCCCCTCTCCTGCCTTTGCTGGCTCTTTCCTTTCTGTGTTCTGCCCCATGTGACCCCCCACACCAAACCTACCCCAGTCACATTCCAAGGATATAGCTGTATTTCTTCCTTTCCTATCCTTATGCCCTAAACTAGTTTTCTTTTCTCATTACAGTGCTGAGGAACTCTGATGCAATGTTAAATAGAAGTGGACAGAGAGTCAGGGACCAAGTCCTTGACCATTTTTCAGCCATCATAATTCATCTTCACCTATTGTTTGAGTAGCTACCATGGTCCATGGTAAGAACACAAAATACATTATTTCAATGGTGTGAAAACATTTGGTTTTAATTTTTAATTTATACATATATCCTTTTTCTTCTTCCTTTTGGCCCATAGGAAAGAGAACTTTGAATGCCTACTTTTCCACTTCATAAATCTTCAGGCCTTAATTGTGCCTCTGGGGTCACTCTTGGCTAGTCTTTCAAAGAAACATCACCTGGCTTTCTGAGCTTTGGTTTGTCATCATGACTGCTTTCTGTTAAGCTTGCTCCATATCCAGTGCAGTTTCTCTAAAGATCTCGAGCTATTTATTATGAAGAAATAGGGTGGTAGAAATCAGAGCCCTTTCTTTTCTTTTAAACAGGATACAAGACACATATATGCCCTCCTCCACTTTCTAAAATATTACCCAGGTAAGATTTCCACCAACTTCCTTGGTGATGTATGGCTGCATGGTTGGGTTTCTGAGCACTGTCACAGAGGATGGGTGTAGAGGAATGAATGATGGTTAGAGTTTTCTAGTCTCAGGAACCTCCTTTCCTGAGTTTTGGCTATTGAGGTACATAAGGAGGGCAGAGGGCAAGACCTGAGATGTGACAATCACACATCCCCCTTCACTAAGGAGACCTCCAATGACATGTGCTCTCGTGGCATAATTACTAGTAGTGCCCCCTCTACTTGAAGCACTATCCCAGTCTGAAGGCACACACACACACACTCCGCCTTGTTCTCTACCCCTTTGTAGGCAGGCTCCAATCCCTCCAAGAAGAGAGTGGAGGTAAAGCATTGATATTTCTTCCAAAAATATTGAAGATCCAGTTGACAGCATGGGATAAGTTCTAAAGGAAGAAAAAGGAAAGAGAGGGAAAGTTAATGACTGGGGCAGTGAGCACAGATGAAAACATTGTGGAATGATAGGCCAGCTATGTGAGCAGCTGTGGGTGGGCAGAATAGTCACCAGAATCTCGGCAATGTTCCAAATTGCAGGTCAATGTTTTACTCATCAACTGAGAGATTTTGTAACAAAGGTACAAGAACAACCCACGACCCACTCCTCCACACTCTTCCCTACCCAAAGCAGAGAATCCCAGTTGTAATGAAAGTATATTGCATGTGCATAGAAAGAAGAAGCAAAGGGGAAAACCACAAAATCACCCAAGATTCGTTCGTGAGATTTTGGGTATATCCTTCAACCAGAATATCTTTGTTCCTACCTATTATGGGTTGAGTATGTCCCCCAAAAAAGGTATGTTAAATTCTAACCCCCAATATCTATGAATATGCCCTTACTTAGAAATAAGGTCTTTGCTGAAGTAATGAAGCTAGGATGAGATCATTAGAATATCCTCTAATTCAATAAGACTAATACATTTCTAAGAAAAGGAGGAGACACAGGCATAGACACACAGAGGGAACACCATGTGAAAATGGAGACAAAGATTGGAATGATGTATTTATAGGCCAAGGAATGTGAAGGACTGCTGGCAACACCAGAATCCAAGGGAAAAGGGCAGGGAACAGGTCCTCCCTCTAGAGACTTCAGAGAGAATGTGGCCCTGCCCACACCTTGAATTTGTACTTCCAGCCTCCAGAACTATGAAAGAATAAATTTCTGTTGTTTTAACTACTCAGTTGTGGTAATATATTACAGCAGTACTAAAAACTTAATATATCACCTTTTAAAATGAGGGGGCTGGACTAGGGTTACCATAAAAACACAGGATATCCAATGAAATTTGAATTTCAGATAAACAACAAATATTTCTCCAGTATGCCTCAAGTATTTCTTGGGACATACATGGGCCCAAACTATTCATTGTTTACCTTTCATTTACTTTTAGTTGAGCTTTCCATTTTATCTTCTTCTCCTAAATCTGGCAACCCCACTTGGGACAAAATTTCCAATTCTTCTTTCAGTTCAGACTTTCTGTTTTATAATTGCACTCCTAATGGTGGAGTCAGGAGCTCTGGTACCATAGTGCCTCAGGAACTTGACTGCTAACCAGAAGACTGGCAGTTCAATCCCACCAGCCACTCCTCAGAAGGAAGGTTGGGCAATCTACTTCCATAGTGATACCACATAACAACAACAACAACAATGGTGGAGTCACAGTGCCTTGAGAGAGGGTGGACACACAGAAGAGGAGGAGAGTTCTGGATCAGTGCTGTACCCTGTGAGGAGGGCTGGCGGCAGCAAACCTAGACAACGAAGAAGCTGCTAACACGAACAACACCAAATGTGCCGAGATCTATTAGACAACACCCAGTTCATCGACAATAATGCTGAACCGTTGTACCAGGACACCACAATTCACCGAAGAGCTTGGATCATCAAGTTGCCAGAGAACAAGTGGGAAAACACTAATTCAAAGTTTAAAGGATAAAATACTGTGCAATCTGTCTTTCTAACCTCAGAAACTGACACTTACACAAAAAAATGAAAAGGCTAATATTCTGTATGACAAATTGTACTCATTTTCTTTCTTTCTTTTTTTGTCTAAACCACTAATTATTTTACCTGTATGAAATTCCTCTATTATTTTCACTGCTGGAGAATCACAGGGTGGTCAGTGCTGCTAGTACCTGTCACAGACAAGGCGTAAACAACCCAACACAATAAAACCTCCTATAGCAAAGTGCACGCAATAGTGGCTTGAGGAACTCTACAAGAAAACAAAACATCAAAACCAAAAACATTAACCAAAGGTACCCTCCAAGGAGAAATGTGGCAAGTGAGTTTGAAGACTGAATTCCTAATGTCCCTGGACAACAGATTTCACAAATAATGTGAGGAAGGGAGAGGTCTTGGAGAGCTGGACTGACAATTAGCTGTCAAGATCTAACCAGGACTGGCTCTTCTCCTGAATACCTTGCTTCATAGGGTTGGAAGTCAAGTTGTCAACAGTCCAGTGCATCTGCCTAATACTTTACAGTTTACAAGTATTTAAACATTCATCAAGTCACCTGATTTTCCAAAAAAAAAATCCATAAAATGGGATAAAATTCCAGTTTTCTCCAGGAACTGTTCCTTGGAGAGTTTAGTGATTTCACATAGGATACTAAGATATAGAGTAAATAGTGTGGAGAATACATATAAATGTGACCAAAGAATAAAGAATATGACCTTCATGGGGGAGATGCCCATTTATCAAACTACCGTAAAAACAAATGGAGGAATTTAAAACAACCATTGGATTTACAGATAAGAAGGTTGTTGATGACACAATGATGCTGTGTGCTGGTGGAGTGATGTGGGCAGAAGCCAGTGACATAAATTTTATTGTTAAAGGGAGGTGAGGAAATGGGAAAAAGGAGTACAGACCATTCTTTATAAAAGTAGAGTCCATTCTTTCCACCAATTTGACTGTGGGAAAATGAAGAGCTATAGGTTACCACCTAAAGGGAGGTGTTGAATCTGGAAAGGTGAGTTCATTTTCTTACTTGTTTGTTTTAGGATGAGACGATGAGTTCTTCATAAGTCATTAGGGAAGGTTCTGAGGGAAGAGCTGTTGAATAGATAAGAAAGAAAAGGAAATCAATTGATAGTGTTGGGTTTCTGAAAATGTGGGAGTGTGTGGGATCTAAAGCTCAGGTATTGGTAGGACAGAGAATTCACCTCAGTGAAGAGCTGAATCATGCTGTGTGCAACAGTAGAAGAGGGAGATAGGAGAGGATCAGTGCTGGTGTACATCAGACTGGAACCAGAATGCTTCGTTCCTGTGTGATGTTTTCTATGTAAAGGAGGAGGAGGGGTTGGTAAGAGAATCATTTGAAAGAAGTAGGTATATTTTGAAATAAGTCTTTAACAGCAGGAAAACAAGTTAATCCAAAAAACTTAGTAGAAGAACCTAGTATTTATGAGAGGCCTTTTGGGTTTCCAAGGTGGTAAATGTTTATGGAAGTAGACTACCCTATCTCCTTCTGCTGAGTGACTGGTGGGTTTGAACCACCAACCTTCTGGTTAGCAGTCAAATGCTTTAGGCACTGAGCTACCAGATCTCCTCAGGACACCAAGGAAGGAGCTTATTCTATCATTGCCCTCAAACACAAAAAACTTAAGTCTGCCGAATATGGCTCAACCATCTTCAGAGAGATGATAATGTGGAATGAATCTCCAGACTCAGTTTTTGGATGTAGAATATAGTTTTAAAATTTCTGAGACTATTCTCATCACATGCACATGTGGCCACATCCCAGACTGAGGGGTGAAAGATACATCCAGATTTCAGTAGCTCCCAGATCTTCTGCAAGGGGAAAAAAAACTGCATTGGATTGCATTTGTCTAAACTTGTTTTCTTCATCTAATACTTTGGGGATAATTGTGATGGACCAAAACCCTGCCTGGAGAAGACATTTTGCTGGATCTCTGTTAATGGCCAGAACTGAATGGTCATTGCCTGGCCACAGTCTATGAATCTAAAACTAATCTCAGAGATCTTGAGGCTACTCAGAGTAATCCAGTAATTATTCCATTTTTCTGTAAATTTTGTGCTAAACACACTCTCCACACAAGATTCTCTGTGCATTTTCCATGTGCACTAATGTTTTGCCAACATTAGCAAAGAAAGATTTACCCAACTAACTGTTCAACTGAATTGGTCTATGGCAGTTCTATGGATAAAAAATGCTACCATCAGACAAGAAACAAAATGCCAAGGATCTTACAGGACTGTTTTCAGAAATGAGTTAGAAAAAAGGTATCCAACTGGAAATTGGGACAGTTGATATTGGATCAGGAAGACCTGTCTTGCTTACCTTCAAAGAGGAATTTTTTGTCAATGTGAATCCAGGAATCCATATCATGCTTTGGAAGATGTCACTGAGTTTCAGGGAGAAATTAGTTACATGCATTCTAAGCTAGGATATGGCTGAGTCTATTTCATTTCTTAAATGTCTAAGAAATATCAAGAGGATCTATTAAACTAAAGGACCTATGTTAATGCAACATTAGAGAACTTGATTAGAGCCCAGCACTCAGGAAAATCATTTTCAGCTTCGCACATGCTACATTGCACATGTAATATGTTGTGTTTGATGTTATTTGTCATTTATTAAATGTATATGCTAATATGAAGTGTTCCATTTCTTGACTATGGGATGTTTAAAAAGTTCAATCTCATTTCACACTCATGCCCAAGAAATCTGATTTCCTCAGTCCTTCTGTGAGCCAAGTTGAGAGTCAGAAGATCTATCCTTAAAATCCTACCATGCTCAGGTGCTGCTGTTAGATGCTATCGAGTCATCTCCAACCACAGCAACCCTGCCCACAACAGAATGAAACACTGCCTGGTCCTGTGCCAGCCTCATGATCCTTGCTGTACCTGAGCCCACTGTTGCCACTACTGTGTCAATCCATTTCATTGAGGGCCTTCGCCTCAGGTATTAGGCTATGAAATGTGTCAGAAAGACATAACTAAATCAAACACAATTTTTTCCCTCCAGAAGCTTACAGTTTAGTGGGTAGAAACAGGCACACAGAACTAATTGAATAAAATATGCTAAATGTATTAATTACAGGAACAGCAAATACATCAAGGAAGGCAAGAGGAAAAAGAGATTCATGATGGGGATTTGGAAAAGACATAAGGTGGGCAGCATCTGAGCTGGTCATATGGTCTAGTGGTCTGGTTATCCTCAATATTTCTTAAAAGTAACCATTGCCATAGTAAGTTTCTTCAGGACTCCATGTCACTTGAGGTGCCAACTTGGTAGTTATCAGAATACCAACATGAGTGGGTGACTGATTTCTCTGAGGAATTTGCAATGGGCATAAAGTAAAACATGTTGCACAACTCCTGAAGTCTTTTACCCATTTGGAGAATATTAGTAAAAAGTCAAAGAAAAAGAGAGTGAAAAGATCCACAAAGATATTTTCTTTGAAAATGGTTCTTATGCTAGAATAAGTCCTATATCACACATTGCTCTGTCCCATTGTGTTCAACCAAAAGTACATAGGAAGTCAAGAGCCAACTGTTGTTTTCATCCAGTGGTATCAGAAATTTCCCCAACTGAATAAAGTTTAATGAGATGGCCCCAAATCAAACAAAGCCCACTGTTGTTGATTCCAACTTGTAGTGACCCTATAGGACAAAGTAGAACTGCCCCAGAGGGTTCCTAAGGTTGTAAATCATTACAGAAACAGACTTTCACATCTTTCTCCTACAGAGCAGCTGGTGGGCTTGAACCACCAACCTTTTGCTTAGCTGTCATATATTTTAACCACTGCACCATGAGGGATCCTCCATTGGGATGGTAGTTAGCAAAAACAAGGTTACCTTTTAATTATGTCACAGTCGTGCTTGTTCAATAGACCATTTACATAAAACAACATCGGGATTCTGTTGATATTTAAAACTGTGGTAGAATATTTTATTATATGCTTTATTTAACTATTTCCCTATATTCTTAATCTATTTAGTTTTTTTTTTTTTTCCTATTTACAAAAATGTTTCAATGAATATGCTTGTTTATGCCTCCTTGTGCTGATCTGCTGATGTTTCTCCATTGTAAATCCTGAGAAGTGCAATAACAGGGGCAAAGTCAGTTTTTGCCCTTCAATTTGGTTGACTCTCTTTAAACTCTTGTGCTTATCCCCTATTATACTTTTTCTATTGGATTGCTTGATTTTTTTATGGATTTATCAAAATGCATATGAATTTTTGAGAGTTATGCTGTGATATTTATGGTACAAATATTTTCCCCTAGTGTCACCTTTAACTTGATTATATGCATTTAAAAAAAAAAAAAAAAACACAACGGGGATTTAAAATTTTTCCACTTTTTTTTTTTTTTTTTTTTTTTTTTTTTTTACTATTATTAAAATATATTCTATAAATACCATTTGATCTAGTAATTCTATTACTAGGAATATACCCTAAAGAGGTGAGAGACAGGACACTGATAGACACATGCATACCCATATTCATGGCAGCACAATTCACTATAGCAAAGAGATGGAAACAACCTAAATGCCCATCAACAGACAAATGGTGTGGTAATTAAGGTTATATGTCAACTTGGCAGGGCCTGGTTTTGAGTGGCGGGGCAGCTGGTGGTAGTTATTCCCCATGATGAGACAGGTAATCAGCTCCATGGTGGGATCTACCACGAGCAGCTGAATGGCTGCTTAGGGAGATGGTCTGCTGCTAGCATACAAGGAGAAGCTTTGGGAATGGTCTACAGCTTTTTGGCATGCTTGGACCCTACGTGTATCTGAGTCTTCATTTAGCAGCCTGCCATGCTTTGCTGAACTTGGGACTTTTAATAGACTTGAATCAATGGCCTGTCATGTGGTTTGATAATATTGGGACTGTGCCTTTTCACTTGTTGACCTTGGGTTTGTTAGCCTCAGCTGCCAGCAGTTGCCTGAGTGAAGAGATGCTTCTAGCTTCAGTGGGCTGAGAGCAAGAGGCAGAACTGAAGCCCAAGGTTGAGGGGTTTTCACCCAGCCCCTAGAACCTGACACCTTGAACTCGTACTTCTAGCCTCCAAAATTGTAAGGGAATAAATCTGTTTGTTCGAGCCATCCCATTTGTGGCATAATCCTGTCAGAACAGACTAAGTAACTAAAACAGAATATGTTAACCAGAGAGTGGGGTGCTGCTCTGACCTAAAATGTGGAACAGGAGTGGGGTGCTTCCTTGACCTGAGACCCCGACAGAGAGACTCTGGCATGTGCCATAAGAGACAGCAGGAGCAGAGCTGAGAGAACCGGCATGAGACAGCAACAGCCTTACCAGTCCACGGAGGAGAAAGCTGGATGCCATTGGATAGGCACCTTCCTGGCAGAGTGGGTTGCCTTTGGGCATTAATTGGTAGGAGAGACCAGCATGAGATGGAGTAGCAGTTTGGCCCACCCACAGAGCAAGAAAGCTAAGTGTTGTTTGGGCAGGAAAATTTCTGGCAGAGTGGGTTGCCTTTGGGTATTAATTGGTAGGAGAGACCAGCATGACATGGAGTACCAGTTTGGCCTGCCCACGGAGCAAAAAAGCTAAGTGTCCTTTGGGCAGGAAGATTTCTGGCAAAGTGGGTTGCTCTCAGGCATTAACTGGCAGAATCAGAGAGACCAATGAAACTGGAAGCAGAGCTGCCTCAGCCTCAAAGGGTAGGACCATGGCCTTTGGGTATGGAACCACCATAGCACCCTAGGTTTCAAAGAGACAGATCTTCACCAAGTTGGTTCTGGAGTGTGGGGCTGCTCATTCATGTGAGCCAGTGGGATGGGGCCACAGCCACTACCCAAAAGGTAGGGGGTGGGGCTGCTATGCCTAATAGCTAGAGGAAAAGGGTCATCAGGCCACGGGGGTGAGATGTCACTCAGAGGAATTAGGGGATTGGAACCACCTGGTGAAGAAGATCTATACAGGTGCCAAGTTGACAAGAGGTGGAATTGTGGTAGTTAAGGTTGTATGTCAACTTGGCTGGGCCTGGTTTTGAGGGGTTGGGCAGCTGGTTGTAGTTATTCCCCACAGTGAGATGGGTAATTAACTCCATAATGGAATCTACTGTAGCTGAATAGCTGCATTAGGGATGTGGACTGCTTCCAGTTTATGAGAAGAAACTTTGAGGAAGGTCTCAAGCTTTTGGCATGCTTGAACCCTTCATGTAGCCAAGTTGTTGTTCAGCACCCTACCATGCTCTGTTGATCTTGGGACTTTTTCTGGACTTGAATTAGTGGACTTCTGTGTTGTTTGGTGATATTGGGACTGTGCCTTTTAATGGGTTTGTCAGCCTCAGCAGCCAGCAGCTGCCTGACTGAAGGAAAACCTCCAGTTTCGGTGGGCCAGGAGCAGGAGGTCAAACTGAAGCCCAAAGTTGAGGGGTTTTCACCCAGCTCCTAGAGCCTGGCACTTTGAACTTGGACTTTTAGCCATCAAAACTGTAAGATAATAAAGGCTTGTTTGTTAAAGCCATCCCATTTGTGGTATATATTCCTGTCAGAGCATCCCTAGGTAACCAAAACAAATGGATAACCAAACTATGATACATTCATACAATGGAATACTATGCAACATTAAAGAATAATGAAGAATACATGAATCATCTCACAACGTGGGTGAATTTGGAGGACATTATGCTGAGTGAAGTAAGTTCATCACAGAAGGACATATACTTTATAAATTCATTACTGTAAAAAGTCAAGGAAAGTTTTACTCAGGGAAGGAAATTCACTTTGTTGGTTACTGGGGATGGGAGGGATGTTGCTGTTGTTGTTGTGTGCCGTCGAGTTGTCTCTGACTCATAGTAACCTTATGTACAACAGAACGAAACTCTGCTCGGTCCTGTGCAAGCCTCATGATCCCTACTACACGTGAGCCCATTGCTGCAGCCACCATGTCAATCCATCTTGTTGAGGGCCTTCCCCTCTTCCATTGACCCTCCTCTTTACCAAGCATGACATTCTTGTCTAGAGAATGGTCCCTTTTGACAGCATGACCAAAGTAGATAAGATGAAGTCTGACCATTCTCACTTCTAAGGAGTATTCAGGCTGCATTTCTTCCAAGAAAGATTTGTTAGTTCTTCTAACATCCAAGGTACTTTCAGCATTCTCCATCAGTGAGAACCTTATGAATAGCAGTGAAACACTGTCTGATAAATTACTGGATGAGAGGGAAGGGAAGGGAAAATTTTGGACTGGTTGGGAGCCACATGTTGATTTGGGTGAAGGGAGGGTTAGTATGGGAAGGGTCTATGACCAGCATGCTGACAATGGGGAAAGGGAGGACACAGAAACATGCACAAAAGATATAGACAACAGAGGGAATTACTATTACATGCACAATACTGCACTACCAGTGGCACCAAACACTAGGCAATGGTTAAATGCATAGATGGGCAAGAAGATCACATGTGGGTAGGCAAACAGGAATATACCCAAGATCAAGGATAGATTTTGCTGAAGATAATCTTATATATGTACTTGAGCTACAAAATTATCCACATGCATTACAGAAGTAACAGAGGACAGGGTTGGAGCAGCTTCTCAGAGACAACCAAACACCTTGACAGAGAGATCACCAGCCTACAGGCTCAGGACCATAGTCTCAGGGGATCATAATCCACTGGCAGAACATAGTACGTAAAAATCTTGCTCTACCTACTACTTTGGTGAGTAGTGACTGGGGTCTTAAAAGCTTTCGAGCAGCCTGGTAAGACACAACTATTGGTCTCATCTCACCTGGAGCAAAGAAGAGTGAAGAAAATTAAAGTTATTTGGAAACAATTAGTCCAAAGATATGACGGACCACAAGGACCTCAGCCTTCATGACCCGGAGACCAGAAGAACTAGATGGTGCCCGGTTACCAAGGTCAACCACTCAGAAAGATATCAAAACTGGAGATTTTGGTTAGAGTGGGAGGAAAAATATGGAACAAAATTTAAAAAATGACCAGAGTTACTGGTCAGATAGAGTTTGGTGGAAACCCCCAAGACTATGGCCCCAGGTTATCCTTCCGGCCTAGAAATGGACTCACTTCTCTGGTTGGCTCTCAGCCCAACAGTAGAAAGACTTACATGCAGAACACCTACCCCAGGGAGAAGCACCATCTACCCTAGGGAGATGCACCCCTTAAATCAGTCAACCATGAGGCATCAGAGGGGTAACATTCACATGAAAGGAAAGCTGGACAGAGAGGAATGCATAGATAAGAAGGGCATAGGAAGGGGGTAGTCATAGGGAGGAGAAGGGAAGGGAGATTTTTATGGTTGGGGATGTAATCAGGGCTGTGAAATCATATGTGCATGAACTGCTGAATGGAAAATAAATATTAGTAAATTTGTACGCAAAGCACAAAATATTAAATAAATAAAATATATTCTATAATTATTTTTGACACTAAAATTTTATTCCCTCTCTTTTTCTGTGTATGGTTAGGTCATTCACATATCTTAAATTCATTTGGTGAACTTTGAGACATGGGCTTATCTTTGGAATTTTTAGTTTTTTCCACCTATTTGTATATTTTTCTGCAACATCTCATTCCTTTAATGATTAGAGATTGACACGTTTGATATCAGATCAGGAGAATTCATCTTTTTATTATCTTTTCAAAATTGTCATGCTGTTTATGAGAATTTATCTTCCATTTTAAGTTTAAAATCTGCTTATCAATTTTCATGAAAATCTCATTGAGTTTTTAATTGGAATTTGATTAAATTAGATAATTTTGAGGCAGGTCAACATGTTTGAAATAGATCTTATCATCCATGAATATGACGTAATTCTCCATTTATTTGATCATGCTTTAATTTATTCACTTTTATATTTTTTTCCATAAATATTAGCATATTTATTAACAGGTTTATTTATTGCTAGCCAATCAATCTTTTTCTGTTGGTATTTTGGGCAAGGTGCATCGTACTCTGTTATTGCTTGTGTACAGGAAAGCATTTGATTTTTACACAATAATCTTGTTTCCAGACACTTCTCTTAAATTATACATCAATATTAATGGATTGCTAATTTATTTTCTTGATTGTTTGTATATCCTTTTGGATTTTTAAACTAGTAATCATATCATCTGTTAGCAAAGACAATTTTCTTTCAACATTATTTTTCCTTGTTAACTAGCTAAGACATTCAGTACAATGTTCAAATAGTATACATTTTGTGTTTTCTCATTTTAATGGAAATGCTCGTGTTTAATCAATACTTTGAGTAGTTGCTCTACTTTTTGATATTTCCTTTTATCTCTAGTTTAAATACAATATGGTGTTGGATTATTTTTAATATTTTTGTACAGTTATTAAGGTATATGAATAGTTTTACTATTAAGAAACTATTTCAATCCCTTTTCAACATACAACTTTGATCCCTTTCTGAGAGGTTGGCATTGGTAGCTGGGCACCATCTAGTTCTTCTGGTCTCAGTGTCATGAAGGCTTATGTCCTCATGGTCCATTGTATCTTTGGACTAAATAGAATCCAACTTCTGGGTCTTTGGAGTTGGGGTGACCCACTCAGGCCATTTGCCCTTGAATGTCCTTTTAAACCTAAAACCTTGGAGAATGTGGTTCTTGGGGTCACCTTTGAGTCAAACAATTGCCTAGATAAACTAGCAAGACCATTTTGCCTAGGCCATTGTACTCTTTTGAAGAATCCAATCAGTTTAGGGTGAGACTGGGAGCTATATTTTGGGTAGCTTGGTAATTTTAACTGTTCTTCAAGACAATGCTGTATGAAAATCTTTTTTTTTTTTTTTTTGCAGCATTTCCTCCCCTCCCCTCCTACCCCTAGTAACCAATGAAGAAAGTTTACTTCCATATACAAACTTTTCCTTGACATTTTACAATAATAAACTAGTACAATATTTGTCCTTCTGTGATTGACTTTTTCGCTCAGCATAAAGTCCTCCAAGTTCATCCACATTATGCAATGTTTTATAGATTCTACGTTATTCTTTAGGATTGTATAGAATTCCATTGTGTATATATACCATAGTTTGCTTGTCTATTCTTCTGTTGATAGGCACCTAGGTTGTTTCCATCTTTTCGTTATTGTAAATATTGCTGTGATTGAAATGGGTGTGCATTCTTGTTCTGGCTCTCAATCTTTAGAATTGCTGGATCAAATGGTATTTCTCTTTCCAATTTTTTAAGGAATTGTTATACTGCCTTCTACAGTGGTTGTATCATTTTACAGTCCCACCAGCAGTGTAGAGAGTCCCAATCTTTCCACATCATATCCAGCATTTGTTATTTTCTGTGTTGTTGAACTTTGCTATTAGTGCTGGGGCAAGATGGTATCTCATTGTTGTTTTGATTTGCATCTCTCAGAAGGAAGATTGGACAATCTACTTCCATAGAGATACTGCCACAGAAACACAAGGAGGGGTCTTTATGGGTTGGAAAGGACTCAATGGCAATGAGTTATTGGCTAATGATCATGAACATTTCTTCATGTGTTTGTTGGCCACCTGAATATCCTCTTTGGTGAAATGTCTATTCACGTCTTCTGCCCATTTTTTAAATTGGATTATTTGTTTTTTTGTTGTTGAGGTGTTGGAGTTTTCTATAAATTTTAGAGATATGTCCCTTGTCATATATGTTGTTGCTGAACATTTTTTCCCAGTCTGTATGTTCTCTTTTGACTCTTTTAGAGAAGTCTTTTGAAGCACATAAAATTTTAATTTTCAGAAGGTCCTATTCATCTGGTTTATCTTCTGCTGTTTGTGCATTTTGGGTTATGCTTGATAGTCTATTTATGCCATAAATTAGGACCCCTAAATTTGCCCTTATTTTTCCCTTGAGGAACTTTATAGTTTTAGGTTTCACATTTAAGTTTTTGATCCATCTGGAGTTAGTTTTTGTGTATGATGTGAGAGGTACAGATCTTGTTTCATTTTTCTGCAAATGGATATCCAGTTTTGCCAGCACCATTTGTTAAAGAGACATTCTCTTCCCCATTTAATGCATTTCATCCCTTTGTCAAAGATCAACTGACCATAAGTTAATGGATCTAAGTTCTCAATTCTGTTCCACTAGTCTATGTGTCTGTCATTGTACCAATACCAGGTAGTTTTGACTATTGTGGTGTATGGTAGGTTTTGTTCTTCTTCTTCAATAGTGCTTTGCTTATTCAAGTTCTCTTTCCTTTCCATGTAAAGTTAATGATTGATTTTTCCATATTCTTAAAGAATGTTGATGGGATCTGGATTGGGATTGCATTGAATGTATAGATTGCTTTGGGTAGAATTGACATTTTCACAATATTCAATTTTCCTTTCCATAAGCATGGTATGTTCTTTCATTTATGTAAATCTCTTATGGTTTCTTAAAGCAGTGATTTGTAGTTTTCTTTGTACATGTCTTTTATGTCCCTACTAAGATTTATACCCAAGTATTTTATTTTGGGGGGTAACTTTTGTAAATGGTATTGATTTCCTTATTTTCTTTTCCAAAAAATCTTTGCTGGTATAGAGGAATCCAACCGATTTTTATATGTTGATCTTTTATCCTGCCACTCTGCTAAACTTTTCAATTAGTTCCAGTAGTTTTTTAGCTAACTCTCTTTGGTTTCTATGTATAGGATCATATCATTGGCAAATAGGGATTGTTTAACTTCTTCCTTACCAATTTGGATGCCTTTGATTTCCCTTTCTTGCCTGATTGCCCTGGCTAGGACTTCCAATACAATGTTGAATAGAAGTGTTGATAGAGGGCATCCTTGTCTACTTTTTGTTTGCAAAGGGAGAATAATGTTGGCTGTTGATTTTGCATTTATGCCCTTTATAATGTTGAGAAATGTCCCTTCTATTCCTATTTTGCTGAGAGTTTCAATCAGGAATGGATGTTGGATTTTATCAAATGCCTTTTCTGCATCAATTGATATGGTTATATGGTTCTTTTACTTTATTTTATTTATGTGATGTATGATGTTGATTATTTCTCTCACATTGAACCATCCTTGCATACCTGATATAAACTCCACTTGGTCATAATGTATTATTTTTTTTGGTGTGTTGTTGGAGTATATTGATTACAATTTTGTTTAAGATTTTTGAATTTATATTTATGAGGGAAATTGGTCTGTAGTTTTCCTTTTGAGTGATGTCTTTGCCTGGTTTTGATATCAAGGTTATGATCGCCTCATAAAATGAATTTGAGAGGATTCCATCATTTTCCATGTTCAGGAATAGTTTGAGTAGGATTATTGTCAGTTCTTCTCTGAACATTTGGTAGAGTTCTCCAGTAAAATAGTCTGGGCCAGGGATTTGTTTTGTTGGTAAATTTTTTATGAATTGTTCCCTTTCTTCTTTTGTTATTGGTCTGTTCTAATTTCCCACCTCCATCTGTGTTAGTTTAAGTAAGTAGTATGTTTCCAGAAATCTGTCCATTTCTTCCACATTTTCAAATTTGTTAGAGTATAGTTCTTCATAGTATCCTGATACTATCCACCCCACCCCCCCAGTTGATCCTGTTGTGATGTCTCTGAAGTGTAGTGTGTTGCATGGTATGGCTTTTCTGGCCAAAGTCCCACGGGATTACTAGGTGGAGCCATGCAATATGTCTCAACTTTGCTGTTTGGCTGGTAGTAGTTCCTATAATGAGACTGGCAATTAACTCCGTGGCAGAATTTGCTGTGAACAACAGAGTAGCTGTTTTAAAATCCTAGAGGCAGAGGGGGAATAATTCTGTCTGACTGATAGGCACACCTGACTGAAAGAAATGCACAGCTGATAGAGACACCCAGCTGATAGAGATGCCCAGCTGAGAGAGATGCCTGGCTGATAGAGGTAGTGGAACCAAGAGGCGCAAGGCAGAGGGGCAGGCTTACCTGGCCCCAAGAGGCAGAGGCCAGGCCAAAAGGCCAAGGGCCAGAGAGGCATGTCTAAAGACACAGCAGAGGGGAGACTGTCCTGATCAAAGAACTGTATCCTAAGCACATTCCTGAACTTGAATTGTAAGCCTGTTACTTTCCTAATAAGTCCCATAATCTGTGAGTTCTGTGTGGCCACTGCAGCAAATTATTTAACCCAGCAAAGAGGTGGTGGTACTGTGAGGGGGATGGTTGGGGTCAAGGTTGGTAGTAGGGCTGGAGGGTGGCGGTCTGTCTGGTGTCATAGGAACAGGCCTTGGACTGCTGATGGTGATTCTGTCTTCCTCTTGTGAAGTTAGAGGAGGTCAGAAGATGTCTCCTCCATGCCTCTTTAGCAGTTGGTGTCAGAAGTGTTATTCATTGCAGTGGCTCCAGACTCATAGAAGCATGTTTGGGACTTTGTAAAAGAAAGAAGGTAGGGGACTTGGGAGGGAAAGGTTGAATTATTAGGTGGTTACTTTGGTTGGTGTTACCTGTAACGGCAGAATATAGAGACATTATGCTGCAGCTGAGGGGGGAAAAGCCTGAGGCAAGAGCCAGGTCAATTAAAGGAGATAATTGATCCAGAGTCTAGGGCTTTTGGTTACACCCAGCCAAAGGCCCAAGGCCATACACATAGAATGGGAAGATTATAAAGGTGAAGAAAAGAAATGGGAATGTCTTAAATAGGATTATGTGTTTTGGCGTATGTGTTTATCTGAATGTACTATGGGTATTGAATGTTCTGTTACCTGATTGCATATTAGAAATGATTATTGGGTATGGATAATAGAGAGCGTGTAAGTCTACCTTCAGCCAGTACTTGATTGGGTATGTTAAAAGGGGAAATAGAATTTGCCCAAAAGAAACACAGTGTTTTTTTTGTTGTTGTTGTTGTTTTCCCAAACCCTGTATGTAGAGTATAGGAGGCTTAGGTAGAAAACCTGAGCCCCATCCAGGACTTTTGAGTGAGGAAATTTACATTTAAATAAAAAACCATCAGGAACTACTGAGAGAACAGATTTGCATTTGGAGATAGGAACTGCAGGAAAAAAAATGTCAAGCAAGCAGTTAGGCTTTGGGTGTATCTAGGCAAGAAAGTTATGGCCCATGAGAGGAACCCCTTCCAGGGCTAGAAGCTAAAGGAAACTGGAGAGTAGATGGCCTTGAATGCTGCTCACTTGTGACCACTTGGGTCCACATGAAGAGTGGAAATGAGAGAAGGACAGCAATGATGAAACAGGCTTAGTTTGGTACTCTTTGACCTAAGCCAGGGAGGCTAGGGATGAGAGGAAGGGCTGGCTGGTCTGAAGTGCAAGGAGTTGTGTGCACTCCTGAGCCTATGAGCATTGAATTAGTCCCTGAGAACTAGGGATGAGAGATAGAAAGTGCTGGCTGGCCTGAAGTAAAGTGTGACTCCCAAACTTGGCAGCTGGTACCCATGACCTAGCTGGGATGACTAGGGCTGAGCTGACCAGAACCTGACCAAATGAAAGGGAAGATGTTTAACACTGAGCTGGCATTTGTTGTTGTTGTTGTTAAGTGCTGTCGAGTCGTTTCCGACTCATAGCGACCCCATGCACAGCAGAACAAAACACTGCCCGATCCTGCACCAGCCCCACAATCCCTGCTATA
>NW_006921596.1:386445-400984 GCF_000298275.1 Orycteropus afer afer | reverse complement strand
ACTGGGCTGGACTTTGCTTATTTATGGATGTAAATGCCCAAAGTTTCAAGCAGAACAGAAGATTCTTCAGAGAGAAAGAATCATGCTTGTCTCCTCACTACTGGTTTGATGGACAAATTAGAAATTGGCTATCTAAAATGGGGACAGATAAAGGCATGAAGTGTCTGGCTTACACACTTTCATGAGTGTGGTTATTCTTCAACTGATTGTGAAGAGGATGTTAATTTTTGAAGTACAAAAGGAATAATGATTAGAAAAGCCAGGGGGTGGCCTGTGGTGTAGTGAGTTGCATGGTATGGCTTTTTTAGCCATAGTCTTTGTAACTCCCACTGGATTACTGGGTGTTGTTGTTGTTGTTATGTGCTGTCGAGTCAAACCTGACTCATAGCAACCCCTCCTTGGGTTTCTGAGGCAATATCAGTACAGAAGTAGGATTGCCCAACCTTCCTTCCGACGAGTGGCTGGTGGGTTTGAACCGCCAGCTGTCTGGTTAGCAGGCAAGTGTCTTAGCCACTATGCTACCAGAGCTCCCGGATTACTGGGTAGGACCATGCAAATATGAGTCAACTTGGCTGCACAGTTGGTAGTCGTTATTTTCTATAATGAGACAGGCAATTAACACTGTAGTGGAATTTGCCATGAGCAAGTGTGTTGTTGTTGTTGTTATGTGCCGTGGAGTCGGCCCCGACTCATAGCGACCCCTCCTTGGGTTTCCGAGGCAGTATCACTACGGAAGTAGGATTGCCCAACCTTCCTTCCGAGGAGTGGCTGGTGGGTAGCTGCTTTTAAATTCCTGATTTTTAAAGTCATCCACCTGGGATATTTCTGTTGGAGCATCATGAAGTAATCTTCTGGGAATGTTTGCACTCTCTCAGGTGTGTAGAACTCTGGTCTTGGGATTGGTTAGTTTGCCATTCTGCCAGGCTTAAAATGAGTCCTCCTAGAGGCAGAGGGGAAATAACACTGCCGGCTGAGAGAGAAGTCCAGCTGAGAGACAGTGACAATGGAACCAAGAGACATGAGACAGAGTGACAGGCTTACCTGACTCACAGAGGCAGAGGCTAGACCAAGAGCCCAAGGGCCAGAGAGGCGTGTCTAAGGTCACAGCAGATGGGAGACTGTCCTGATTGAAAAACTGTGTCCTGAGCATGTTCCGGAACTTGGATTGTAGCCTGTGTCTAAGGCATCTGACTGCTAACCAGAAGGCTGATGGTTCAAACCCACCAGCCACTCAGAAGGAAGGTTGGACAACCTACTTCTGTAGTGATACTGCCTCAGAAACCCAAGGAAGGGTCACTATGAGTTGGACTCAACTCTACAGTAGTGAGTTTGGTTTTTGGTATTGGCTTCACTAATAAGCCCCATAATCTGTGAGTTCTGTGTGGCCACTGCAGTGAATTATCAGTCCCAGCAGAGAGGTGGTGGGTGTCGCAAGAGGGATGGTTGGGGTCAAGTTTAGTAAGAGGGCTGGAGGATAGTGACATGTCTCGCCTTATAGAAACAGACATTGGGCTGTTGATGGTGATTCTGTCTTCCCCTTGTGAAGTTAGAGGTGAGAAAATGCCACCTCCATGCCCCTTTAGCAGTCTCCCAATTTGTTTCTTATTCTCTCTTTTCCTTTGTTAAATTTGCCAGTGATTTGTCAATTTTATTAATATTTTTTAAAAAACTACTTCTAGTCTTGTTGATTTTTTTCTCATCTTTCTGTTTTCTATTTCATTTATTTCTGTTTGAATCATCATTATTTCTTTTCTTCTTGTGACTGTAGGTATCTTTTCTAATTTTTGGAGATGTTGGGTTAAGGTGTTGATTTTGGCTCTTTCTTCTTTTAAGATGTGTGCATTTATTGCTATAAATTGGTCTCTGATCATTGCTTTTGCTGTGTCCCAAAGATTTTGATATGTTGTGTTTTCATTCTCCTTTGATTCAAGGAATTTTTTAATTTCAGTTTTTATTTCTTCTATTACTCAGTCATTCTTAAGGAGGGTGTTATACAGTTTACATGTGTTTGCTTTTTTTCTGTTGCTCTTCCTATTGTTAATTTCTAATTTTATTGCATTGTGATCTGAGAAGATGCTTTGCAGTATTTCAATGTTTTTAAATTCATTAAGGCTTGCTTTGTGGTCTAACATATGATGTATCCTGGAGAATGTTCCATGTGCACTGGAAAAGAATGTATGTTGTGCTATTGTTTTGTGAAGTATTCTGTAGATGTCTGTAAGGTCAAGTTGGTGTATTGCATTATTTAGTTCTTCTGTGTCTTTGTTGAATTTCTTTTCAGTTCTATCTTTCATTGAAAGTGGAGTATTAAAGTCTCCTACTATGATTGTGGAGTAATCTATTTGTCTTTCCAATTCGATTAAAGTCTGATTTATGTATTTTGGAGCTCTTTCATTGAGTTTATTGATATTTATTATGGTTATGTCCTCTTGTTCAATTAATTATTTAATCATTATATTATATCCTTCCTTGCCTCTTATGGTAGCTTTTGTCTTGAAGTCAGTTTGATCAGAAATTAATATTGTCACTCCTGCTCTTTTGATTGCCATTTGCTTGAGATGTCTTTTTCCAACCATTGATTTTTAGTCTATTTTTGTCTTTCTCTCTAAGGTGTGTCTCTTGTAGACAGCATATTGATTGGTTATTATTATTTTTTTTAATTCAGTCTACAACTCTCCATCTCTGAATGGTGTATTTAATCCATTGACTTTCAGTGTAATTATCAATAAGTATGAATTGGTTGCTGTCATTTTGTTATGTGTTTTTTCATGGTGGTGCTGATTTCTTTGTTACATAATTTTCTTTGCTGAGCTCATTTTCTTTAATCATGTTATAATTTCCTTCTTTGCTATTATTTTGTTGTTGTTGTTGTTGTTATGTGCCTTCAAGTCAGACCCGACTCATAGCGACCCCTCCTTGGGTTTCCGAGTCAGTATCACTATGGAAGTAGGATTGCCCAACCTTCCTTCCGAGGAGTGGCTGGTGGGTTTGAACCGCCAGCCTTCTGGTTAGCAGTCAAGTGCCTTAGCCACTATGCTACCAGAGCTCCCTTGCTATTATTTTAGTATTTGCTAAATAGTTGTGCTGGTCCTTTTTATTATTATTATTATTTTGATGCAATGGAATAGTGCCTAAAGCATTTGACTGCTAACCAGAATGCTGACAGTTCAAACCCATCAACCACTCTTTGGAAGGAAGGTTGGGCAATCTACTTCTGTAGTGATACTGCCTTAGAAACCTAAGGAGGGGTTGCTATGAGTTGGATCTGACTCCAAAGCAATGGGTTTAGTTTTTTTGGAAGGTTTGTCATTTTTCTCCAGGGTTATCCTGTGATTTATAATTTTCTTCCAAGTTTGAACTGTCTGTTCTATCTTGCAATTGTTTTGACTGCCTCACCATTTACAAGTTCTGTAACTACGATATTTTTTTCCCTCTTGTTGGTTTGTAGTTGTCCACATTTACCAATTGATGTCTCTGGTATCCTATTTACAATCTTGTACACTTATTTTATTTTGGAAATTTCCATAACTGGGTTGGTTTCTGGGTTATGTCATTATGTGTGTTAATGGTCAGTTGTTGTTTGCTGTTTTTGGTTCCCTGTCCAAAGGATTCCCTTTAATATCTCTTGTAAGGTTGGTCTGGTTTTAACAAATTCCATTAATTTCTGCTTATCTAGAAATGTCCTAATTTCACTGTCATATTTGAGGGACAACTTTGCTGGGTATATAATTATTGGTTGGAATTTTTTTTTTTTTTTTCTTTCAGGGTTTTATATATACCATCCCATTGTCTTCTTGTCTGCATGGTTTTTGCTGAGAAACCAGAACTTACTTAGTCTTATTGGTTGCACTTTGTAGGTAATTTTTCATTTTCCCATGCTGCTTCTAGGATTCTTTCTTTGTCTTTGGTTTTGGTGAGTTTGATGATGATACATCTTGATGATTTTCTTTCGGGATCTATCCTGTTTGAGGTTCATTGGACCTCTTGATTTGATATTCTTGTCTTTCATGATATCAGGGGAATACTCTTCCAACAAATCTTTGACAATTTTCTCTATAGTTTTATTTGTGTCTTCCTGTTCTGGAGTTACAATTATAGATAAGTTATTCCTTCTGATGGTATTCCACATGAATCTTTGGCTTTCTTCATTTTGTTTTTATCTTTTTTTCCAGTTGATCTCTTTCCAATGAACTGTTGAGGTATTTGCCTTCCATCTCACTAATTCTATCTTCCATTGATTCAACTCTGCTCCTTTGCCCATTCAATGTGTTATCTAGTTTGGAAAATTTAGTACTAATCTTCTGGATTTCTGTGTGTAGATTTTGTATCATTTCTAATTTTTCATTTATTTTGTCATTTTGTTCTTGTATTGCCTTCTAAAATTGTTCTTGGGTTTTGTCTGTGTTTTCCTTAATTTTGTCAGTGTTTTCCTTGATCTATCTCCCAATCCATTGAAGATACCTAAATAGAATTCTTTTGAATTCCTTATCAGAGAGTTTCAAAGCTGTTTCTTCCTCAGGCATGTGTTCTGGGCCTGTATCCTGGTCCTTTGTTTCTACTACTTTATCTTTCTTCTTTGTGTGATCTGTGATGGTTTGTTGTCCCTGAGACATTGTGACACTGTTGGGTTTATATTTAATTGGTGATTGTATGTTGGAGTGATTTTCCCAAAAGTTTCATTTTCTTTCTTCTGTTTAGATGTATCTGAGTATACAAGGTACTGTGCTCCTTTATTTGCTCATTGGCAGCACTTATGCACTCACCACCTATCTCTTGGTGGGTGTGACAGAGAATGAGAGTGGTTGCACAGATCTCTGTTAGCTGTATTGAAGAGCAGTTTTGTCTGTGTTTTCCTTAATTTTGTCAGGCTCATATTGGTTGTGGTGTATCATTGGCCAGTTGGTGCAGAAGAAAGTGGAATACCCTCTCTCAGTAGGTAGGGCTGCAGGAAGTGTGGGTATGGCTGGGTTGTATGGCCATGGTTTCAGTCTCTCACTCAGACAAAGATAACAATCAGAAAAACCACCAAAAAGGTAAAAACGAGGACAAAAAAAAAAAAAAAAACATATAGCATAAACACACAGGAACAATCAGCATAAAGAGAAAGAAAAAGAAAAGAGGAAAGGTAATAAATGAGATGAAATATTTAAAAACATATTTTAAAAAGACAAAGAAATATAAATAGAGAAACTGAGGGCACAGTATATCAAGAGTGAGGAATAAGAGAAAAATGCAAAAAAGCAATGCACTGCTGTCGAGTCAGATCCGATTCATAGCAGGCCCCTCCTTGAGTTTCTGAGGTGGTATCACTACAGAAGTAGATTGCCCAATCTTCATTCCAGGGAGTGGCTGGTGGGTTTGAACCACCAGACTTCTGGTTAGTAGTCAAATGTCTTAGGCACTAATGCAGAAAAAAAATATGAAAAATGTAAAAAGAAGAAGAAGGAGTGGGAAGAATCACAAGAAAAAAATGGTAACCAGGAAATTGGAAGAGTAAAAAAAAAGCTCAAAACTTTAACCTGGGAAGGGAAAAATAAAGACTAAAAATAAAAAAGAAGAAAACATTAACAAAAAAAAAAGAGTAATTTAGAAACAAACTTTGGGGGAGTGGGGTGGGGCAGGACACCCAGGCTCAGTCAGAGCACACAGACTGGGGTGGAATTCCTGCCAACCCAAAAGGTGGGTGGAAGTGAAGGATGGCCACACCTCACTCACCAAGAGGGTTTAAGGTATAAGAGTAACAAGGGAAATATCACACCTTTCCAGTTGTCAGCCTACAGTGTGTCCGTATGGTCCTTGGAAAGTGTAGCCTATTCTTAGGTACTTCAAATATAAACAAGAGTGCTGTTGTTTTAAATGTCCAAAATGTTCACCCCTTGTAAACATTCAAAATGGCTGCACCCTCTGGACAGCCCAAAGTCCACAGCTCAATTTATCTCTTTCTTTGTTGTTTTCCTTTTTAGTCATCAGCCACCCGTGTAGTCATCCATATAGCCCTTGGTGAACAGGGACTATCTTTAGGTTAATTCTCACATCCTAATACCACTTGGAAATATTCAAACTGTCCTTGCCATTAGGATAGCTGATAGTCCACAGCTCTGTTTGTCTCCTTATTCACTGTTTTCATTCAGGTTCTTCTACTAGTTGGTGTTGAATTTACTTCTGTATCCTTCCTTTCATAGCTCAGGGCTCCAGGATTATCTTCTGTATCTGTGTTACTGGTTTCTTTTTTCTTTGTTGAACAGGATCTGTGTAGCTTATCTGCCTATTCCACCATCTTACCATAAGTCCCCTGTATGAAAATCTTTCCTGACCATAAATTTGTTTATCAGTTCTGTTCTGCCACCCCCACCTTTGTTTCTTTTTTTCCATGGCAATGCCAATAATATTTGATATAAGATAGTTTTGAGGTTTGACTCTTTAGTGAAAAAGTTACCCTGATTTGCAAATTGTATGTTAAATAAACTTCAATCAAGTTCTATTATTGGCTTCAATTGATTTTTGTTTTAATACTGCTTTACGCTGTGACTATAGTAAATTATATTTAATAGATTTTATATAGAAACTCCCACATTTACATGTGTAATCTTGAGTTTTCTCTTGGACTCTGAACTTTTATAACCAACTGCCTCTTGACAACTCCACTTGTGTGCACAGTTAGCTTTTCAATCTTAGTGTTATGCCAAACCAAATTTCCATTTTCTTACCCAAATCTCTTTCTCCTTTAGTGATTTCTCTCTCAGTAAATGACAACTCCACTCAAAAATACTGCAGTCAGGGATCTTAAAAGCTTGCAAGTTGCCATCTATATGCAACAATGGGTCTCTCCTCACCCAGAACAAAGAAGAATGAAGAAAACCAAAGAGACATGGAAGCAATTAGTCTGAAGGACTGGTAGACCATGCAATCTTCAGCCTATATGACCATGAGACCAGAAGAACTAGATCGTGCCTGGCTACCACTGTCAACCACTTGGAGGGGGATTGGTGTAGGAGATCCTGGATAGAGTGGGAGAACAATGTGGAACAAAACTAAAACGATTGAAGAAGAAAAAAAAAAAAAAAAAAAAAGGCCAGATTTGCCTTATCCAGGGGACTGGTCTCCTCTAACAATATGACCAAAGTAGATGAGACAAAGTCTGACCATTCTCGCTTCTAAGGAACAATCTGGCTGCACTTCCTTTGGGAAAGATTTGTTTGTTCTTCTGGCAGTCCATGATATTTTCAGTATTCTTCACCAACACCACAATTCAAAGACATCAATTCTTTGGTCTTCCTTATTTATTGTCCAGCTTTCACAGGCATTTGCGGTTACTGAAAATACCATGGCTTGGATTAGGTACACCTTAGTCTTCAAAGGGACATCTTTGCTCCTTAATACTTTAAAGAGGTCTTTTGCAGCAGATTTACCCAGTGTGATATGATGTCTGATTTCTTGAGTGCAGCTTCCATGGTTGCTGATTATAGATCCAAATAAAATGAAATCCCTGACAATTTCAATCTTTTCTCCATTTATTGTGATGAAATTATTGGTCCTCTTGTGAGGATTTTTTTTTTTCTCTTTAGGTTCAGGTGTAACCCACACTGAAGACTGTAGTCTTTGATCTTCATCAGTAAGTGTTGCAAGTCTTCTTCACTTTTAGCAAGCAAGGCTGTGTCATCTACATATCGCAGGTTGTTAATGAGTCATTGTCCAATCCTGATTTTGCATTCTTCATGCACTCCAGCCTCTTGGATTATTTCCTCAGCATAAAAATTGAATAAATGTAGTGAAAGGAGACAACCTTGACATACACCCTTCCTTATTTTAATGCATGCAGTATCCCAATGCCCTGTTTGAATGAAAGCCTCTTGGCATATGCACATGTTCATCATAAGCACAATGAAATGTAGAATTCCCATTTGTCATAATGTTATCTATACTTTGCTATGATACACACAGTCCAATGCTTTTGTGTACTCAATAAAACATAGGTAGGCATCTTTCTGGTATTCTTTGCTTCAACCAAGATCCATCTGACATCAACAATGATATCCTGAATTTCACATCCTCTTCTGAATCCAGCTTGAATTTCTGGAAGTTCCTGCCAACCTACTGCTGCAACCATTTTTTAAATACCTTAAACAAAATTTTACTTGCATGTGATGTTAATGATATTGTTTGATAATTTCCACATTCTTTTGGATCACCTTTCTTTGGAATGGGCACAAATATGGATCTCTTCCAGTTGGTTGGCCAAGTAGCTGTCTTCAAAATTTCTTGGCATAAATGAGTAAATGACTGCAATGCTGCATCTGTTTGTTGAAACAACTCAGTGGGTATTCCATCAATTCCTGGAGCCTTGTTTTTTGTCATTTCCTTCAGTGTAGATTGGACTTCTTCCTTCAGTGCCGTTTGCTCTTAATCATGTGCTATCTCTTGAATTAGCTGAACATTGAGCAATTCTTTTTGGTACAGTGACTTTGTGTATTCCTTCCATCTTCTTTTGATGCTTCCTGGATCATTCAATACTTTTCCCATAGAATCCTTCGATATTGCAACTCAAGGCTTGAATTTTTTATTCAGTTCTTTCAGTTTGAGAAATGCCAAGCATGTTCTTCCCTTCTGGTTTTCTAATTCCAGGTCTTTGCACATTTAATTATAATATTTTATTTTGTCTTCTTGACCTGCTCTTTGAAATTTTCTTCTCAGCTTTTTTATTTCATTTCTTCCATTTGTTTTACCTATTCTCCATTCAAGGGCCAGTTTCAGAGTCTCTTTTGACATCCATCTCATTCTTTTCTTCCTTTCCTGTATTTTAAATGACCTTTTGCTTTCTTCATGTATGATGATCTTGAGGTCATCCCACAACTCATTTGGTCTTTGGTCACTGGTGTTCAATGCACCAAATCTATATTTCAGATGGTCTCTAAATTCAGGTGGTATATACTCAAGGTCATATTTTGGCTTTCATGGACTTGTTTTAATTTTCTTTAGCTTCAACTTGAACTTGCATATGAGCAGTTGGTTGTCTACTCAACAGTCCTGGCCTTGCTTAGACTGATGATATTGAGCTTCTCCATCACCTGTTTTCACAGGTGTGGATTCCTGTGTCTTCCACCTGGCTAGGTCCATGTGTATAACCACAAGGTATGTTGTTGAAAAACGTATTTGCAACGAATAAGTCATTGGTCTTGCAAAATGCTATCATGTGATCTCCTGTGTCATTTCTATCATTAAGGCCATTTGTTCCAACTACCAATGATTCTTCTCTGTTTCCAACTTTTGCATTCCAATCACCAATAATAATCAATACATCTTGATTGCATGTTTGGTCACTTTCTGACTGTAGAAGTTGGTAAAAAAAAAAATAAACAACTTCAATTTTTTCATCTTTGGCTTTAGTGGTTGTGCATAAATTTGAATAATAGTCATATTAATTGGTCTCCCTTGCAAGGATATGGATATTTTTCTATCACTGACAGTATTGTACTTCAGGATAGATCTTGAAATGTTCTTTTTGACAATGAGTACGACACCATTCTTTTTCAATTTGTCATTTCCAGCATAATAGACCTTATGATTGATTATCTGATTCAAAATGGCCTATAACAGTCCATTTTAGTTCACTAATGCCTAGGATATCAATCTTTATGTATTCCATTTCATTTTTGACAACTTTCAATTTTTCTACATTCATACTTTGTACACTCCATGTTCCAATTATTAATGAATGTGTGTAGCTATTTCTTCCCATTTTGAGGTGTGCTCCATCAGCAAATGAAGGTCCTGAAAGTTTTATACCATAGAAGTCATTGAGGTTGAGTCTACTTTGAGAAGGCAGCTCTTCCCCAGTCATAGCTGGAGTGCTTCCAACCTGAGGGGCTCATCTTCTGGCACTATATTAGACAATATTTCACTCCTATTCATAAGGTTTCCAATGGCCAATTTTTTTTCAGAAATGGCTGGTCTCTCCTTTTTCCCAGTCTGTCTTAGTTTGGATGGATCCACCTAAATCTGTCCATCATGGGTGACCCTGCCGGTATTTGAAATAGCAGTGGCATAGCCTCCAGTCTCACAGCAACACACAAGTCACCAAATACAACAAACTGACAGAGAAGTGGTGGTCTAAAGATTTTCAGCTTTGGAAACCCTCTGGGCAGTTCTACTCTGTCCCATAGGGTTGATATGAGTGGGGGTTGACTTAGTAGCATTGATTTTAGTTTGGTTGGATTGGCAAAAAAAAAAAAAAACCATGCACAGTAGAATGTGACACATCCCTTGGGGACAGCAGAAGCCTCCTGTCAGAAGCTCTCCCAGACCTTACCTGAAGTGTATCTTCACTAGTATCCTTGATGGTTATAATATATATATATATAAATAAATATATATATATATATATATAGTCATTGTTGTGTGCAGTCAAGTCAATTCTAACTCATATTTTTCATATTATAAGTTTTCCAAAACTCCCTTAAACTCATCACATCATCTTGGGCAGCCCTGAAGGCATGTGAGAAGATCCACCATCATGATAGGTTTTAAATGAACATATGGCTCTCTGATCTATTGGCTGAAGTAGCAATGTGGTTTTTGTGATAAAAAAATACATTGTTTAAATTGGGCTGCAGGTCATCTAAAGTGAATGAATTGTTGTTGTTGTTGTTAAGTGCCGTCAAGTCGTTTCCGACTCATAGCGACCCCATGCACAGCAGAACAAAATACTGCCCGATCCCGCGCCAGCCCCACAATCCCTGCTATACTTGAGCTCATCATTGCAGCCACTGTATCAATCCATCTCATTGAAGGCCTCCCCCTCTTTCGTCAACCCTCCACCCTACCGAGCATGACATCCTTCTCCAGGGAATGGTCCCTTCTCACAACATGACCAAAATAGGTGAGACGAAGTCTGGCCATTCTTGCTTCCAAGGAGCATTCTGGCTGCACTTCCTCCAGGACAGATCTGTTAGTTCTTTTAGCATTTTCTTGGTCAAGCAATAATGTTCAACAACAGGGACAAAATGGAATGGTTCAGGAACCAATCTTCAAAGGTAGCAATTGCAACATAAGCCTTTGGGTTTGCCTTCTAAATAATGGGAAGACATATCTTAATGATACAGTGAAGTGCCCTCAGATTTTGGGAGTGATACACAAGCAAAGGCTTGAGCTTGAAGTCCCCAGATGCATTATACCAAGCAATAACTTTAGCCTATCCTTTGATGCATTATGCCCTGCTGCATTTTTTTCCCTCTTTTGAAATGTAGGTCTTTTCAGGCGTTTTTTCCCAAAATAAACCAATCTTGTCTATATTAAATATTTACTCTGCAAAATAACCTCCCTCTTTAATAATTTTTTTTCAACATTTCAGGAAAATGACTCCCAGCACTTACATCAGTAGTTGCTACTTCACCTTGCACTTCAGTATTATGTAAATTTGCCCTTACTTTGAAACAATTGAATCAATCCCTACTTGCAACAAATTCTTCATCACAATCATCTTCACTTGCTGCATGTAGGCTTTTAAATCTTGAAAAGGCTTTGAGCCTTTTCTTGCACTAATGTGAGTCTAATAGGCATAGTATGCTGATTTTGATCATCTAACCTAATTATCAATAGCCTTACCATTTCAATAATTAAACCACTGTGTTGCTTAGTAATAATTATAATTTTCATCAGGGCAGAGCCTTTCACATGCTCCATTATTCTTACTTTAGACTTTAAAATTGTTCTGATCATTGACCAACTGTGTTGTTGTTGTTATGTGCTGTTGAGTCAGACAGACTCGTAGCGAACCCTCCTTGGATTTCTGAGGCAGTATCACTACGGAAGTAGATTGCCCCATCTTCCTTCCAAGGAGTGGCTGGTGGGTTTGAAACGCCAGCCTTTTCATTAGCAGTCAAGTGTCTTAGCCTCTATGCTACCAGAGCTCCTTTGACCAACTATAGCCTGACGCTTTTCCAATGGCCAATGATATTTCACCTCTTTCTGATTGTTTTATTATTTCCAGTTGATTTTCAATTGTGATAATTTTTTTTCTCTCTCTCTCTTTTTTTTTTTTTTTGATGTATCATCAGCACTTACGATAGATTTATGCTTTGGAGGCGTGGTTACAAGGTAAATAAGAGAAAAATTCAAGCCAAATACAAAGTTACACACTCAACACAGTGTTAACAGCAACATGATTTCACATCCACAAATTGCCAAAGACTCACAATATTTTCATGAGCATCACAAAATAGTGCATGCTTACATTGTTATGAACTATTGTATTTTACTCAAATTTTTAATACAATAGGCTTTATGGCAGTTCGTTCTTAAGTACTAATTGTCCATAAGTCGGAGCTTCTTAACCCAGTAACTTACTACATGTTATTGTTATGTGCCATCAAGTGGGACCCGATCATAGCGACCCATCCTTGGGTTCCCGAGGCAGTATCACTACGGAAGTAGATTGCCCAACCTTCCTTCCAAGGAGTGGCTGGTGGGTTTGAACCGCCAGCCTTCTGGTTAGCAGTCAAGTGCCTTAGGCACTACGCTCCCAGAGCTCCTGCATAGGATGATGTAAGCTGTGAATAGACATAGTTTTAATTCTCTTTCCTGATTTAGGTAACTTTTCTTCTACTTGTTCTGGCTAGTACTTCCAGTACAATATTAAATAAGAGTGATGAGAAAGGGCATTGTTGTCTTGTTCTTGATTATAGGAGAAACTGTCTGTTTTTCTTCATTGAGCAAGCTATTAGCTATGATTTTCATAAATGTCCTTTATCATATTGAGGAATTTCTCTTCTGTTCCTAGTTTGCCAAGTGTTTCCATTGTGTTGAATTTTGTCAAATATCTTGTCTTCATTGATTAAGATGATCATGTTGTTCTTTTTCTTTTTTCTGTTAATGTAGTGTATTATATTGACTGATTTCTAATGTTGTATGTGTACTGAGAAACCACACCCGCAGCCGCACACTCAATTCCAATTCATGGCTACTCCATGTGTTACAGACTAGTACTGTTCCATAGAGTTTCTTGACTGTAATCTTTAAAAAAGCAGATTTCCAGATCTTTCTTTTACGATGTTGCTGGGTAGGTTCAAACTGCCAATCTGTAGGTTAGTAGCCAAGCACAAACTGTTTACACCAACCAGCTGGTTTATAGCATTATCCAAATCCTCTATTTTCTAATAATAAATTTTCAAGGTATTTTGTCCATCATTAAATATGAAAGTCTCCAACTATTATAAATAGGTGGTAGCACTTCCTATTTCACTCTTCAATTTTCTCAACATTTGTTTTACATATTTTGGGGTTCTGATATTACATGCATATATATTTATAATTCTTATAATCCTTGTGCCAAACTGATCCTTTTATTACCATATAATGCTCTTCTCTGTGTCTAATGACAGATTTTGATTTAAAATATATTTTGTTTAATGTTAATATACCACTCCTGCTCTCCCCAGGTTCCTATTTGCATGGAAAAAATTTCCTGTCTTCTTGCTTTCAACCTGTTTGCGTCTTTGTGTGTGAAGTGTGTCTCTTGTAGATAGCATATAGATAGATTTTTTTAATCCATTCTCCTAATCTCTGCTTTTGAATGAAGTGTGTAATTCATTTTCATTTTTAGTAACTACTGATAAAGAAGGATGAATTTCTGCCAATTTGCTCTATTTTTTGTGTGTGTGTGTTAAACATTTTTTTTTTTGTCCCACATTTCCTCCAACACTGTTTACTGCTTTTGTTTGTGTCTGGCTAATATGTCATAAATACCCTTTATCATACTGAGGAATTTCTCTTCTATTTCTGGTGTGTTGAATGATGGGTCCCTATTGTTTCCTTTTGTGTATACTTTTCTTAGGATATTTTCTTTGTGGTTACCATGGGGATTATATTTAATATCCTAAAATTATAACAGCCAAATTTAAATTGGTACCAATTAACTTTAGTAGCATATATAAAGAAAAAAATTCCCTACCATCGATTTGATTCCAATTCACAGTGACTCCCATTGGGTTTCCAAGGCTATAAATCTTTGCTGAAGCAGATTGCCTCACCTTTCTTCCATGGAACAGCTGGTGGGTTCAAGCCACTAACATTTGGTTAACAGCCAAATGTTTTAACCACTACATATAGATTCCTTTATTCCTATACCACTTTTCCCATTTTTACGTTATTGTTATCACAAAGTATATATTTATACATTATTAGTCCAATAAAATAAATTTGTAAATTTGTTATGCATTTTCTTTTGTAAGTTGCATAGTACATCATAACTAGGGTTACAAAACAGAAATATCATTTTCTAAAAAAAGAAGAACTCACTGCCATCAAGTCAATTCTGACTCATAGCCACCTCCTTTGGTTTCCCAGGGCAATAAATCTTTATGGAAGTAAATTGCTCTATATTTCTTCTGCAGAACAGCTGGTCAGTTTGAATCACCAGACTTCTGGTTAGCAGTAAAATGTCTTAGGCACTGCACCACCAGAGCTCCTTGAAATACCATATATCTGGATTTTATATTTGCTGGAGCTCTGATGGTGTAGTGCCTAAGGCATTTGACTGTTAACT
>NW_006921596.1:364573-386255 GCF_000298275.1 Orycteropus afer afer | reverse complement strand
TAGTTTTTTTTTTCTTTGTATGACTTTGAACTGTTGTTTAGTATCCTTTGCTTTCAATCTGAGTGATTCCCTTTAGAATTTTTATAAGACAGATCAGGTTGTAATGAACTCCCTCAGCTTTTGTTTATCTGGAAATGTCTTGATTCCACCCTCACATTTGAAAGATAGTTTGCCAGGTATATAATTCTTGGTTGACAGTTCTTTTCTTACATGACTTTAAGTATATCATTTCACTAATTTCTGGCCTCTGAGGCTTCTGAGGAGAAAATGGTTCTTACTCTTATTGAAGATCCTTTGTGTATGATCATTTGCTTCTCTCTTGATGTTTTTAGGAGTCCTTCTTTATCTTTGTTTGCTGAGACTTTGATTATGTGTCTTGATGAAGACCACTTTTGGTTTATCTTACTTGGAATCTGTTAAGCTTATTGGATTTTTAGATTCATTTCTTTGTCAAATATGAAAACTTTTCTGCTGGTATTTGTTCTAATGTTCTTTTTGTCCCTTTCTCCTTCTCTTCTCACTTTGGGATTTCCTTGACGTGTATGTTGGTTCACTTTATGGCATCCACAATTCCATTATGCTTCACTCCATTTTGTTTATCCTTTCTCTTATTGCTCTTCAGATATAATAATTTAAACTGCTTTAACTTCTGGCTTGCTAATTCTTTCTTCTGACAACTCATATCTACTATTGAGTCCTTCTGCTGAAGTTTTTGTTTCAGTTATTGTATTTTTCAGCTCCAACATTTCTGTTTGTTTCTCTTTTCTGCATTCTATCTACATGGTAAGGATCAGCATGAACATAGAGACTGGTCCCGTTCTCACATTGTAAATTCTCCATCCTCATTACTAGCCACTCTGTAGCACAGTCTCTTTGACCCCAACTACTTGAAGCTAGGTCAGAGCTCACAAGTTAAAAGGATACCAATCATCAGTTTACCAAACAGACAAGCAAGCATTAGCCACAAGTTTGGGAAGTCCACAAAACATTGCAATTTTCTGACTTGTTAGCTACAAATTTGGGCCTGGTTTCCCACTTGCCTTCAGGATGCCAGCCACATGCTCAGGAGGCCACACAAGATCCTTACTTTTGGACTAGCTTGCTTCGACTGCACCTTTGGGTGGATAACTCACTGGAAAAATGTATAGAATTCATGGAGAATATATCATACTTATGATTACAGATTTATTATAATCAAAAAGGATAAAACAGATATGAGGGCAAAGTCTGGCATGGTTGCCAATGTGAAGCTTCCATATCCCAAAGAATATGCTACTTTCCTTAAAGTAAATGCTCTCACTTATGAGGAAGCTCTCTGACTCTTTATGTTCAGGGATTTTCTTAGTCAGTCTTGCATGATAGGCTAAATCATGCCTTCTGAGGCTAGTTGATATCAATCTTCCAGGTGAGATTTTTTTTTTTTTTTTTGGTCTAGCCAGTCCCCACTCACCAGTACAAATTCTAAAATGTGGCCAGGAAGTCTCAGACTGCAACTATTCCAAGAGTCATTTCTTCCCAGCCAAGGACAAAGTCCATCTTACTTGGTGTAAAATTAGGTTCTTTAACCCATTCATCTGTCAGTTTGCTTGATTGTGGTGACATGCATGTTGCTGTAATGTTAGAAGCTATGCCACCAATATTTCTAATACTAGCAGGGTCACCCATGGAGGACAGATTTCAGTGGATCTTCTAGACTAAGACAGACTAGGAAGGAGGACCTAGCTATCTACTTCCAAGAAAATTGGCCACTGAAAACCTTATGAATAGCAGAGGAAAATTATCTAATATAGTGGTGGAAGATGAGATCCTCAGGTAGGAAGGCACTCAAAATATGACTGAGGAAGAGATTCCTCCTTAATGTAGAGTTAACCTTAATGATGTGGATGGAATAAAGCTTTGGGGACCTACATTTGCTGGTATGGAATAACTCAAAATGAGAAGAAACTGCTGCAAATATTCATTAGTAATCAGAAAGTAGAATGTATGAAGTATGAATCTAAGAAAATTTGAAGTCATCAAAAATTAATTGGAACGCATAAAGATCAATATCTTAAGTATTAGTGAGCTGAAATGGACTATTACTGGCCATTCTGAATTGAATAATCATACAGTGTGTTATGCTACGAATGAAAAATTTAAAAATGGTATTGCATTCATCATCAAAAAGAATATTTCAAGATCTATCCTGAAGTACAACTATGTAAGTGGCAGGATAATATCCATATACCTATAAGGAAGATCAGTAAGCATACTGTTATTCAAACTTAAGCACCAATCACTAATGGCAAAGGTGAAGAAATTGAAGATGTTTACCAACTTCTGCAATCTGAAATTGATCAAACATGCAATGAAGATATATAGACAATTACCAATGATTGAAATGTGAAAACTGGAAACAAAGAAGAAGGATATGGCTTTGGTGATAGAAACGATGCCAGAGATTGTGTGATAGAATTTTGCAAGACCAATGCCATATTCATTGCAAATATTTTTTTTCAACAGCATAAGCATCTACCATACAAGTGGACCTCATCAGATGAAATACACAAGAGTCAAATTGACTAAATTTGTGGAAAAAGATGATGGAGAAACTCAATGTAATCAGTCAGAACAAGGCAAGGGACCAACTGTGGAGTGGCTCACCAGTTGCTTATATACAAGTGCAAGTTGAAGCTGAAGAAAATTAAAACAAGTCTACAAGAGACAAAGTATGACCTTGACTATATCTTATCTGAATTCAGAGACCATATCAAGAGTAGATTTGACACATTAATGGCCAAAAACCAGACAAGTTGTGGGATGGCATAAAGAACATCATACATGAAGAAAGATAAGGTCATTAAAAAGACAGGAAAGAAAGAAAATACAAAAAGGATCACTAAAGAAACTCTGAAATACGTTCTTGAACATTGTTGTTGTTACGTGTCGTGGAGTCAGACCCAACTCATAGCGCCCCCTCCTTGGGTTTCCAAGGCAGTATCACTGTGGAAGTAGATTGCCTGATCTTCCTTCCAATGAGTGGCTGGTGGGTTTGAACCACCAGCCTTCTGGTTAGCAGTCAAATGCCTTAGGCACTATGCTACCAGAACTCCTGTTCTTGAACATAGAGTAGCTAAAATGAATGGAAGAAATGGGGGGAGTTGTCATGCTGATGAATGTTCTATTATGTTTTCACCAAACTAGAAGTAAAAAAGTAAATAAAATAAAAAGTAAAAAAAAATAAAAAATGAAAGAAATGACATAAAAGAGCTGAACAGAAAATTTCAGAGAGTAGCTGGAGAAGAAAAAGTAAATTATTACAATGAAATGGGTAAAGACCTGGAGTCAGAAAGCCAAAGGGAAGAACACATGCGGTATTTCTCAAGATGAAAGAATTGAAAAAAAAGTCAACATCGACTTGCAGATTAATATGAAATAAATTAGCTACTGTAAAATATTATGAATAGCAGTGAAACATTTTCACATATAGTGGCAGAAAATGAGCCCCTCAGGTGGGAAGGCACCCAAAATACAACTGGGAAAGAGCTATCTTCTCAAAGTAAAAGTGACTTTAACAATATGGATGGAGCAAAGCTTTTTGTGTCAGGTTTGTATCCTTTCACTGTACTTATTCAATATGTACACTGAGCAAATAATCTGAGAAGCTGGACTATAGGAAGAAGAGCGTAGCATTGGAATTGGAAGAAGACTCATTAACAACCTGTAATATGCAGATGACACAACCTTGCTTACTGAAAGTGAAGATTCGAAACACTTACTGATTACACCTTGATATAAAGAAAACAAAAATGGGCCAATAAGCAACATTAAGATAAATGGAAAAAAGATTGGAGTTATCAAAGATTTCATTTTACTTGCCACAATCAACACCCATGGGGGCAGTTAAGAAATCAAAGGACATATTACATTGGGCAAATCTGCTGCAAAAGACTTTTTAAAAATGTTAAAGAGCAAAGATGTCACTTTGAGGATGAAGGTATGCCTGATCCAAGCCATGATATCCTCCATAGTCTCATATGCATATAAGAACTGGACAATAAATAAGACCACAGAAGATCTGATGCATTTTAACTGTGATATTGGTGAAGAATATTGAATGTACCATGGACTGCTGGAAGAAAGAATGAATCTGTCTTGGAAGAATACAGCCAGAATCCTCCTTACAACGAGAAGGGTCAGAATTTGTCTCTCATGCTTTGGTCATGCTATCAGAAGGGACTAATCCCTGTAGAAGAACATTGTGCCTGGTAAAGTAAGATGATCAGCGAAGAAGAAGAAAACCCTCAATGAGCTGAATTGACACAGTGGCTGCAATAGTGGGCACAAGAGTAGCAATAGTTGTGAGCATGGCACAGGACTGGGAAGTGTTTCATTCTGCTGTACATATGGTTGCTGTGAAAGCTACCTGACAGCACTTAACAAAATGACCTTTCCACTATCCAGACTTTCATATAGATGACCCTATATTTGTTTTGGGAGCTCTGGTAACGTAGTACCTAAGGCACTTGACTGCTAACCAAAAGGCTGGTGGTTCAAACCCACCAGCCACTCCTCAGAAGGAAGATGGGGCAATCTACTTCTGTAGTGATACCACCTTGGAAACCCAAGGAGGGGTCGCTATGAGTTGGGTCCAACTCGACGGCACATAACAACAACAACAATATCTTTGTTTTGTCCTTTCTTGTTTCTGTGTATGCTTTGTGATGTGTTGTTATTGTTGAACCTATGACATTTGAATATTGTAATGCAGTAATTTTGAAATTCAGGTTCTCCTCTTTCCCCAGGGACTGCAAGGTCCCCCACGCCAAAGTCAACTCACTGCCTTCTAGTCAGATCTGACTCATAGAGACCCCTCCTTGGGTTTCTGAGGCCATATCACTACGAAAGTAGATTGCCCAACCTTCCTTCTGAAATGCTCTGGTCAGCAACCTTTCCAAGCTATTTTTGCCAAGACTGATTTTCAAAACTTTAGTGGATACAAAGATGCTATTTCACAACCTGTAAGCAACTAGTGTTTTGAATGAGATTTCCTTGTACTCCAGGGAAATTAAAAAAAGCAAAAGTTGCAGTTGATTGTTTAGTGACTTCTCCATGCTAATTTTCACAAAGAGTGTTTTCAAATTTTGTTATTTCCAGTCAGTCAGTGGCCTAGGAAAGATGAGCAACTTTTCCCTTCATTAAGTACTCCCCCTGATTGATTTAAGTGTCTGAGTTCCAGAGTTCCAAGACAGTGGATCTAGTCGCTATTTTCCATACAAGTATTGTTTTGGTGGACTGACAGACCTCTATATCTTTTTACTCACAATTTTTGTGTAGTGCACTTCCTATTGAGTCTGATTTTAGTATCAATCTTTTGCTTGGCTTCTTTTTCTTTTTAAATTTTTATTGTGACTTGGGTGAAAGTTTACAGAACAAATTCACTTTCCATACACCAGCTCACATACACTTTGTCTCATGACATTGACTATAATTTCCCACAATGCAATAGCTCCCTTCCCACTTCCTCCTCATATTTCTTCTTCTCTGTGTCCTTCCCACCCATGCACTCTTGCCCCCTGAGCTGTCTCCCTGTTGCTGGGTTTCTTAAATAAATTATTGAGCACTTAACATGAAGCCATTTTGCTTTATTAGATTTTTAAAATAATTTACCCATGTTTGAATGTTGCAAAATTTTTAAAGAAAAGTCTTCTGGACGTTTTTGTGCTTATTCTTTATTATTTCTTTTCAACAATACATGTAATAGAACTATGAAGTATTTGTCAATATTGCTCAGTTTGCTTCTTATGAGTTTGAATTTGTAGTGGTCTCATTATCTTTATTTTCTAAATATTTAATAATTATACAACATTGGACATTTTGATATCAGGTATTTCTCCTTCAGATTAGAAGGTATAGATGAAGTTTTGCTAGAATCTTCACAATTTAATTTCAACATTAGTGCATTAATTTCCTTAGCAATTGATGTTTACAATCACACAGAACTATTTCTAGCAGCAGTTCCTCAAAATGTGTGAGATATATCTTTAATTGCTGATAATCCTCTATTATTTATTGATGCACTAGGAAAAAGAATCAGAAGTCTTTATGTCACTCACCATGATTTCTCAAACTCCTTCTGTGAGGCAGCTTTTTAACTGTGCCCGATGTGTTTATGTGGTACCCTCAACTATACTATTCATTCTTCAGGGTTCAATCCAACCCTCACTTCCTCTCCTGTTACTTCCCTTAACTTTCCGTTTCTCCCAACATGCCCTCCCTTGCATCCTGAGCATCTTTATAGCATCCATTACAGTTATGATCATTTAATCATCTACTTTTCCCTCTAGAGTATAACTTCATGATTTCTAGTTTGCTCTCACATCTCTGGGAACTCTGGTGATGTAGTGCCTAAGACATTTGACTGCTAACCAGAAGGCTGGAAGTTCAAACCCACCAGCTCCTCCTTGGAAGGAAGATTAGGCAATCTACTTCCATGGAGGTATCATCCAGAAACCCAAGGAAGGGTCGCTATGAGTTGGGATCGGCTCCACAGCAGTGAGTTTGTTTTTTTTTTTTTTTAATCAGATCTCCAGCATATGGCCTGATGCTTGGTCTTTATTAGGATCTCAGTAAATATTTGTTATCTAATTCCTAGAGGGCAGGGGTATTGCCATCTTTTGACTCATTTCCCTCCGTGGAGTTCTTTTTGTTTTTTCCTACAGACTTTTTTTATTAAGCCTTAAACAGGACAAAGACAAAAACAAATACTATCATCTGGATGAAAGAGGCTGTCAGTATGTACCCATTACAGAGGCCAATGGAATCCCCTGAATTATAGTTACGGTGTTCATTAATATCAAAAGATCATGATTGGTGGCAGATCAGTCCATCACGGTTGTAGGTGGGACTACAGGAAAGAACCATGATTGGAATACATACATAATTGCAGGTTAAAAAAAAAAGGTTATAGGGCTGGTTCTGGGGTTGTTCAGGGTATGACTCAAAATCATGTGATGCTGAGTCATGGTACCAGGATTTCAAACTTTAACTTAAATGAGGTAGTATGTGTCTGTTCTGGTTACCTAGTACCGCTCTGACAAGAATATACCACAAATGGAATGGCTTAAACAAACAGGAGTTTATTCTTACAATTTGGAGGCTTTAAGTCCAAGTTCAAAGTGCGAGGCTCTAGGGGCTGGGTGAAAGTCCCTCAACTTTGGGGTCCAGCTCTGCCTCCTGCTCCTGGCTCAGTGGAGCTAGAGGCATTTCTTCACTCAGACTGCTGCTGGCTGCTGAGGCTGAGAAGCCCCAAGGTTGACAAGTAAAAAGGCATAGTCCCGATATTACCAAACCACACGGCAGGCCATTAACTTAAGTCCATTGTATGTCCCAAGGTCAGCAGAACATGGCAGGCTACTGAGCAATGACATGGCTACATGCAGGGTCCAAGCGTGTCAAAGGCTAGAGACCATTCTCAAGGCCTCTCCTTATATACAGGAAGCAGACCACATCCCAAAGGCAGCTACTCAGCTGCTTGTGGTAGATCCCATCATGGAGTTGATTGCCAGTCTCATCATGGGGAATAACTACCACCAGCTGCCCAACCACTCAACCAGGTCCAGCCAAGTTGATGCACAAACATAACTACCACAGTGTCTGATTAGGTACTTTTGGTAAATGTCCAGGCTAGCTCCCTAGTTCTTTGTGGAAACACTTTTCTGCATAACCTACTTTCAACTACACTCTTCCTGAGGGCAAACTATCCCTCCCTGAGCTTCCCTGGACTTGTCTAAGCATAGCCACATTCCTTGTTTAATGGTCAGCAAGCACTGGGGAAATAACAAGAACTCAAAAGGTGTTTGAGCTGATGTCATGATTCAAAATAGAGTAAGGGGTCATTCCGTTAACTGTAGCCTTCCACAAGCCAAGTGTTTCAAGTATAGGCTCTCATACATTCCCTTCTCTTGATAATGAATTTTATTTAAAATCTTTAGATTACACTCAGGTTGGTGTGCTTTTGTTTGCATAGACTGATTGATGGCTTCTTTAGATGGCTGCTTGCTTTAGGATAGCTCTGATGGCATAGTGCCTAAGGTATGTGACTGCTAACCAGAAGGCTGGTGGTTCAAACCCAGCAGCCACTCTTTGGAAGGAAGATTGGGCAATCTACTTCCATAGAGATGTTGTTGTTTGTTAGGTGCCATCGAGTCTTATCTGACTCATAGCAACCCCTCTTTGGGTTGCTGAGGCAGTATCACTACTGAAGTAGATTGCCCAACCTTCCTTCTGAGGAGTGGCTGGTGGATACTACCTCAAAAACCCAAGGAGAGGTCACTAGGAGTCAAATTGACTCAACAGCAGTAAATTTGGTTTTGGTTTGTTTTTTCCTTTTTGGTAGCTGCATAATTTTGAATTTTTTCAGATAGATAGCATCCACTCTCCAGCGATTGTCTTGTGAAGGTAAGCGTGGAGCAGGACCACATTGGAGCTTGGCCTGTAGTTAGGCTACAAACCTTAAAGTGGGAGTTCAAATCCATCCACAGAATTTACCTATATTATCTTTTTGAGACATTACATTAGAACCTTCACACAACATTTGATATTTCTAATAATAATAGCAATTATAATCAGCATCATTAATAGTCAAAAGTATAGATTGAAATACTAATGAGGAAAATATAAAGGAAAGTTTTCAGTTAAAACACATGGAAAGGTTTACCTATACAAATTTGTCTTGTCAATTAATAAAACTTAAGTGATAGAACAAAACTCTTCCAGAAACAATGAGCATTAGGCCCAAAGCAATAATTTCAATAACATTCATTCACTAAGGCATGTAAAGACAAAAGCAATGAATATGGAAAGAGATGGTAAAACAATTTAATAGTCTGTGCTCCATGGAGTTCTGGATGTAGAGCAAGTACCCCCACCCCCAAACACACACACACACACACACACAGTCAAAAAATTACAAAGGATTGATTAGTTGTTCATTTGCCAATGACTTTAATCTGTTTCAGGGATCTTTGGAAATGGAGTTTTTATCTTCTTTTCTTTAGACAATAAGACTCAGCAACTGGGAATAGCCTCAAAAGGTTATCTGACCTCAACTTCCAATAGTAATAAGTTGATACTAATTCAGACATATAAATATCTAATTTGTATTTTAATAATTCCAGGAAAACAGATTTCCCGTGTTTCCTTGAGTTCTCCTTAATAATCACGAAGCTCTGTAAAAGAAGAGCTCTTCCTTAGATCTAAGTTTACTCCTTGTTGCAGTGTCACGAAGTTGGCCTTTGTTTCCTCCCTGGGTATTTGTAGCTATTTCTTCTGTAATTACTTCTTGGCCAACATTTTGTCTGTCTAGCAGAAAAACAGACAGAAAGACAGCCAGTATGCTCACCTTTAAACTCAGGGATATCCTTCTTTTCTCTTGGAAGGTTAGGGGCAGATTCAACAAGCAGAAATCTTTGCAAAGGCCATGGGATCAAAGACAGAAACTGCATCACAAAATTGTCTCTTTGAAGTCATATCATCTTTACCCTGGAACTTATAAAGGCCAAGTAGACAATTGCCTATATGGCAGGGAGAATTTCCGACAGACTTTCTTACCTCTAATTCTCTTTTCTCCGTAGGTCAAATCCAAGCCTGACCATTTTATCTAAGGCACTGATTTATAGCTTCAAAGACTTCTGTCATCCTGCTCATGTTAGCTGTCATGACACAGTGAGCCAGGGTTATCCTCCAACATTTAGAAAAGTTTTGCATTCCTGTTACATAGGGCTGGTAAGTTTTGAACGAGATTAAGCAGAAGACACTCTCTGGAGCTTAGGACTCTGAGGTAGAACAGAGTGTCTTGGTGAGAGAATTATATATCAACAAGAAATATAAAGAATCTGGTTCACCAGTGCTGCTATATCAGAAATACCACACGTGGATGGCTTTGACAAACAGCAATTTATTCTCTTACCACTTAGGAGGTTAGAACTCCAAATTCAGAGTGCTGGCTTTAGGCCCCTCGACCTTGGGTTTCAGCCCTCACTCGTATTCCAGGGCCACTGGAGCTGGAGGCATCTCCTAACTCAGGCAGCTGCTGGCTGCTGAAACTGAAAAGCCTAAGGTCAGCAGGTAAAACGGCACAATCCCAAGATCACTAGGCAGCATGTGAGGCCACTGGTTCAAGTCCAGGAACTGGAGATGAACACTAGGCCAAATGTAGGATCCAGATATACCGAAAAAATAAAAATAAATAAATAAAATAGAGACTTTCCTCAAAGCTTCTCCATATGTACTGGAAGCAACCCACAGCCCAAAGGCAACTACTCAGCTGCTCACAAAAGAATCCACTATGGAGCTGATTACAATCTCATCATAGGGAATAACTACATCCAGCTGCCAAATACTCAAAACCATAGTCCAGCCAAGTTGACATAACCTTATACAACCTTTTCTACCATATAAAGGAATGCCCAAGTTAAGAGAAAAGAGCCTGAATGAGTCAGAACCAACTTATGAGTGGGAGTTAGAAAGAGGCATTTCTCTTACCTATAGGAAATAAATCCCTAAGGTGGAATAGCAACTCAACTGTGTATTATGTTGTTGTTGTTGTTATGTGCCGTCAAGTCGGACCCGACTCATAGCAACCCCTCCTTGGGTTTCTGAGGCAGTATCACTATGGAAGTAGATTGCCCTGTCTTCCTTCCGAGGAGTGTCTGGTGGGTTTGAACCGCCAGCCTTCTGGTTAGCAGTCAAGTGCCTTAGGCACTACACAACCAGAGCTCCCAACTGTGTATTAAGACATACCATAAGTCAATGCCTCTCCATTCCCTAGAAGCCTGGTCATCACCAGAAGATTGTTTTCTCCTGGAGAGTCCCACATTGGCTATAAAAGGTGGCAGGCTGTTCTCTGACCCAATTATTCTGACCCATACCTTCCGCCCAAACTGTTCTGGAATGACAGTTCCCAGAGTGGCTCAAAGAGCAGGGTAAGTAAACATCTATTTCTTTTTCAATAATCAAAACAGAGAGTTTTGATGGACTCTTTCAGACTATGTGGTGGCATCCATTATTAGTTGCCTCCTCAGTATCCATCTCCCTCATGTCCTTTCAAATAGCTCGTGACTGCAATTGGGGTCCTTACGATTATGGCAAAGTCAACTCCATCCCCAACTCTAAGGATAGAACATTTGACTCAAGCTGAGCAATAGAATATCCCATTGCCTTAACCAGAGTGATTGTTTTAGTGATAATCAACCTTAGCTCACCCAAAAAGAGAGTGAAAGAAAAAGCTTTCCTGTGAACTGTTCTCAGTCAAGTCATCTTGTGACATGAGAGGTGCCCAACTTAGGATGAAGACAAATCTACAGAAACCCTTAGTGCTGTGCTGAGCCTCAGGATCAAAATTTTGTTGAGTTTTGCCCTATCTCTGGACATTTGTTAGGCAATAGATTAGTGAACAAATAATGTCCCTCCATTGTTCAAGCCAGGATGAGTTTGGTTTTTCTCACTTGTGGTGGTATTTTCTTACTTTCGACTCACATGTGACTGATGGCTCTGAGAGCAGAGTTTGAACAGGGCAAGTCCTTGGAAGAAGTAAGCCTCACACAAGCACAGGGATGTAGAGACAAGAGAGGATGAAGTGGCATGGCTCCCATACTAAGTCATTACATGACTTTCTTGACATTTAGTCTAGTGCTTCACTGGTAGTCTCCTCTCTTCTAATAAAAGTGAGTAAATAGATCTAGTGTGTGAGCTCTCCCTGGTGGCAGGGTCCATGCTTTGCACCAGAAAGTCCGTCCTTTGAGTGGGCAAGGGGTCTGGAGATGGTGTATCCAGTATCCTGGGAACTGACTTGTGCCTCCGCCCACAGCCTCATCTGGCCACCAGCAACCCTGTCATTTCCCTGCCACTGGGCTGGCTCAGACAAAGCTCTAGTTGCGGAGATTACAGACAGATGCTCTGGCACAATTTAGAGACCTCGTGAAAGGAAAGCAGTCAGGTTTTCTCTTAAGCGACAGCCATCATTTTCTGCAGGCAGGGTAATTACAGGTTTACCCTTCCACAGTGCAAGCTATCTGAAGGTAAAACAATGGTGAGCAGTGGTGTGACTGCCTCAAGGACAGAGGGGAGAGAAGGGAACAGAAGGACTCAATCTCTTTTAATTTATTTTAATAAAGCATGGGCTTTCCAAAAGGCCAAAGGGCCTCATTTGCCACAATGTGGTTGGGATCTGACAACAGCTTCCCTAAACCACCTCTTTCCAAATAATTCTATCAAAGCCACAGATGGAAGCACTCAGCTGGCGTCTTGATTTTCTTGGCCCTTTCTGAGACCTTCCTCTTGTACTGCCTCAGCCAGAGAGGAAGGCTCACTCCTCCAGAGAGACATGTTCCTCATCCTCTCTTGTCTCTACATCCCTCTGCTTATGTGAGGCACACTTCTTCCAAGGACTTGCCCTGTTCAAACTCTGCTCTGCAGCCCTTCCCATATTGTTCAGAAAATATGGGCCTTTATTTATTTATTGTGCACTCACCTGGCCCTCTAGCTGAGAAACAAATCCTCAAGGGCAATGCCCTGGCCTTCTCATCTCCTGAGGCTTAACGGGCCCATCATAGCACTATGCCCCAAGCAGACAATAGTCATGCACCAGGACAGCAGCCTTACTGAATTATTTCTGATGAAGATAAATGCTCTTGGATGGAGTGACAGTGGAAAAGGAAAACAGAATGATCTTGAACAGACCACCATTGTGATTTTTTTCTATCCAATAATAGAACTCTCATTTCTGATCCCTGAACTAGGTTTACCACCCCATGCACTGAACCCTGGACCAGCCCTACCCTTTCCCTCAGTGCCAGCTGTTGCTCCAGGCATCTGGAACTTTCTTCAAGAGGTTTCCTGTCCTCATCTTTCACCACAAGTTGCTACAAAATTTCAAAACCCAGAAAAACAAATATGTTCTTATTGCCTTTTCCCTAAGAGTAGAAAAAACAAAAATTAAATGAAGCAGTACACCTTGGGAAGAGAATTTTCATTCCTTTGTAGTAAATAGATGGGTTAATTTTTCTACCTGGGGCTCTGGAAAATGAGTTCCCAAGTAAACAAATCTCTGTTGTTAACAGAGGCAAAGTCTGGTGCCTTCTTTCTGTCGTCAACTGTCTCATTCCCCCTTCCCTCCTGATGGAGCATTAGCTGTGATTTCTTATTTCTCCCAGACAACTGGATGAGAGGCAGAGCCCACCAGGGAAGCTTCTCACCCTGGATGTGCTCTGAGGCTGCACAGCCCCCACCCACTCTTCTTTACTCAGAGCTCTTCACCAGGATTCATCTGACCTTTGGACTGAGAATGGCAGTTCTGAGGCCTTCCCATCTTCATCCTCACTCTAGCAGCAGCAGGGCCTTAGGTCTTTGTCCATGATCTGGTGACCCTCTCGTTTGATCCCTGATATAAATCTGCTTCTTGTTTGGGGCTGAGAATATGTCTACTGATGGCCTTTATGAAGATCTCTCTTCCTTCCAATTCATTTTTCCACAAAATGTTCTAGTCCCTGGCAGAGGGGTGGAAACTGGGTTGGATTTGAGGAGAGGACCTGCCCATCTCCAGGGATTTATGCAGAGCTATTCTTCTTAGTCAGCCACACCTCCTCACCTCTCAGTCTTCTGGTTTATCTAGTCCCCCATGAGCTTTCTCTAGATGGACCTCGAGCCAGAGTCACACCTCACTAGGCTGTCACATCTACATCTCTCCATTCATGTACCCAGGCTGGAACCCTTACCTGGCCTTGGCTGAAATGTCTACCTCTGAGCTTTTCAGACACACAGCTTGTTTCTCAATGTTTTCCATATGGGCAGGGAGTATCACCCAGAGCCATCCAAAATGGATCCATTTTGAAGCATCTGAGGGAGGGTGCAACAGTGGTTCAACCCACAACCTAGTTTTTGAGAAGCATCTTGCTGAAAAGGGGTCAAGTCATGGCATAATGCCAGGAAGACCTTCTCTAAAGCCACTAAAGACCCCTAATGGATCATATGTAAAAGGAATAGGGCATCAGAAAGAACTAGCCTGGGGCTGGAGATTTCAGATACTCTAAATGCATCCATCCCAAGCACTTCTTCCTTTATGCTTAAACGCACTTGTGCTGGAGGAAATTAGGTCCATATGCACTGATTCCTTTAGACTCCAAGCAGCCACATGTTGTTTTCTGGGCCTGTTTAATTGTCCATGAAACCTCAGAGTCGTCTGTAACATAGAGGGCACCCAGAAGAACTCCATCACCATCATTGCTGCAGACCACACCCTGCCCAAGACAGCCACCTCCCTTAGCACCATGGGTGGCCAGGACATGCTGTTAGCATTGCCATCCTACATGTGTATCCTCCTGGCAACTGGTCCAGAACAGGAAGGGCTATCACAAGCTGCTTGTACTTCTTCCAGACTTTGTTTCTGAAGGCAACGTTGCTATAAACGCCTGGACCAGGAGGCCAAAGACCTGATGTCAGCCCCAGCTGTGAGATCTTAGCCAAACTATCAACCTTCCAAATCTCAGCTTTTTCCTTCCTCAAATAGGGCTAATGATAAGCATTATAAAAGGGCTGTGTTGGTGTGAAGCATGTGGTAAAAATGCAAGGCAAGAAGAAGAGAAAGTATATTTCTATCCATGACAGTGACGGCAGAAGCCCAAGCAGTTCCTTGCTCCCTTTCCCCACTAAAACCTACCAGCCAGCAGAGTAGACTAGTTGTTTAATATAATAATCATTACCAATTTTCATCCTGTATTTCAGAGTTTACATGCTGCTTTCATCTACATTATCTCAATTTTTCTTTACAACACCCAAGGAAAGACAGGTGTTACTATTACTCCCATTGAAGAGAACTTCATGGAGACTCAACAATAGCTTGTGAGTGGCAATTTCACCTGCAAACCCAAAGGCCCCTATTCTTTTCACCCCACCATTCTGTCTCCTCTTTGTGTCTCCACACAGCCACCAGCCCACTGCAGAGAAAGTAGGTGCCCAGGTGGTGCTTATGATAGTATGTTTGCCCCATCTGCCCAGTCACCCTACCCTTTCTCACTGCGTGAGACCAATGTGGTCAGAGCTCTGTCCTGTCACTTGTGGGAAGGCACTAAAATTCGATCTGATGCAACTATTGGTCTCCTCTCATCTGAAGCAAAGAAGAGTGAAGAAAATCAAAGACATTTGGAAACAATTAGGCCAAGAATATGATGGACCTCAAGACCTGAAGAACTAGATGGAGCCTGCCAACCACTCAGGAAGGGATTAAAACTGGAGATCCTGGATAGAGGGGGAGGAAAAATGTAGAACAAAATTCAAAAACACAAAATGACCAGTATTACTGGTTGGATGGAATCTGGTGGAACACCTAAGACTAAGGCTCTGGGATACCCTTTGGGCCTAGGATTGGACTCACTCCCAAGGATTGGCACATAGACCAACAGTTGAAAGACTTACATGTAGAACCCCCACCCTAAGGCAATGCACCCACATACTCCAGGGAGATACACCTCTTAGAGCAATAGGCCATGGGACACCAGAGGGGCAGCATTCACATGAAGGGAAAGCAGGACAGACAGGAGTGCATAGTTAAGAAGGACACAGAGAGGGGTGGTCACAGGGATGGGAAGGGAGTAGAGTGCATTATGGTTGGGGATAATAATTGGGGTGTAAAATCAAATGTACACAATCTGTTGAATGTAAAACAAATTTTGCTCTGTAAGCTTGCACTCAAAGCACAATAAATAAATAAATAAATAAAAGTCCATCTGAAGTTTTTTAATCAACTCAGATCTTGAACTTAACAGCAGTGGTGCCCAGTCCAATGCCAGTGAGCACATCAGTCCAGCTTGGGGACCATGAGCAGGCATGCCCAGCAAGTCTTCAGGGATCATGGGGCTGGTATGGGTCAGGCTGCTTATCTTTATTGTAAGGGGCACATATGACACAAATACAACCCCAAAACAAGGCAACACAGATTGAAGCAAAAACTCCCATGGGCTTACCCAAACACACAAGGGGTAGAGACCTCAAGTATGGCTTCAGGGCTGAGATAAAGTTACCATTTCTGTCTCCCTTAGCCAATGTCTCATGGTTACAGGATGTCTGTATTACTTCCACATCTATAGGTGGCACCTGCTTCTCTCTCAGAAGCCCCAACACAGATGTCATTGGTCCAATTGAGTCAAGAGTCGATCCTGAAACAATCCTCTGGCTGGAGAAATGTGTTGAGATGCTCCAATGTGTCATGAGCTCCTCCTGTGGGGACAGGCTGGGGTGAAATCCTTCCAAACCACATTGACTGAGAGTGGGGGAGGAGGAGGAGTTCCCCAGGGGAGATTGAGATGTGTATACTAAACTATGGGTCAACATAGGGTCAACATAGGCCAATCATCCAAAAATCCTAATATTCTCTATAATATATAATATATAATATACTCCCTTCCCCTTAAGTCACTAGAAAACTCTCATTCTTTCTCTAAAGCAGGTGTTGGCAAACTTTTTTTCTCCAAAGAGTCAAATAGTAAATATTTCAGGCTTTTCAGGCCATGCAATCTCTGTCACAACCACTCAGGTCTGCCGTGATGGTGTGAAAGCCGCCATAGACCGTATGTAAATGAATGAGTACATCTGTGTTCCAACAAAACTTTATTTAAGGACACTGAAATTTGAATTTCTTATAATTTTCACATGCCACAAGTATTATTCTTTGATTGTTTTCAGGCATTTAAAAATTAAAAACCCATTTTTAGGTCATTAAAAAAAAAAAAAAAAGCCAAACCACTGGCTATCACATCAACCCCAAACCATGGCAACCCATGTATTGCAGTGTAGTAGAACTGTACTCCACAGGGTTCTCAAAGCTGTGACCTTTCATACAGAAGCAGATCACCAGGCCTTTCTTCTGAGGCACTTCTGTGTGGGTTTGAACAGCTAATCTTTTGATTAATAGTCAAGCCTTAATGATTTGTACCACTCAGGGACTACATTTTAGCTCATAGACCATAGAAAAGGAAGAGGCAGGCCACATTTGGCCCATGGCCATGGTGCGTCTATCCTTGCTCTAAAAGGATGGCTGTCAGAAGGTAGGGGTGAAGGATGAGAGCCTCTGATGCTTCAAAAGGCACATGGCCCAGGTAAAACCATGCCTAAGGAACATCAATAAGAAAGAGCCTTAAGAAATCTTTTCAACAAAGTGAAATTCTCATGTTTGGTTAGTGATTTACCTATATCATCTCCCATACTAATTTACAGAGAGAAGTCTATTAATCATCCTGGGTGCAGAAAGGAAATCGCATTCTCAGCATAAACATAAATTATCAGCCTAAAACTCAAATTCCTTCAGAGGGATGGGGCAAGCTAAAAGTTTTGAATAGCTCAAATAGAACAAATGGATGAGAGGAGATAATGCATCTTTTGAAACACAAACCTGAAAAGATGTTATGCTCAATTACACTGACAAAAGATTTGGGATCCAGCAATATTCTCCGTGGAATTCCGCAGCTAAGCAGGAATGCTAAATCACAGACTTTAACTTAAGCAAGAGTAATATAGCATAAGCCACATTACATGTGCATCCGCTGGGATTTGAATCTGCTCTGATGTTTACAAAATGCCTTCCTCCATCTCCTTAAGAAGGTGAACTTACCTGCTAAGACCCCTGAATCTTGAAGCTGCCAAGCTCTCAGATTGAACAGTAGGGTACCTTAGAAACAGCGCAAGGTCAAGAGAGGTGATGATGAGGCCTAAGTTGTTTAAGGGAGGAGTCTGGCCTCTTCAGAAGGAAAAGCCTCCATTATAAGGAGCCAGGGATAAGGACAGAAGACACTGAGGAAGGAAAATGAGGTAACTAGAAAAGAGGAATAGAAGTGTGGTTTACGAGTCCACGGTGCCACCCTAGGCTCAGGCAAGTAGAGCTGTGGCACTTTGCTCATGCTATTGCCCCACTGGGTTGCCCTGACACCCTACTCTCAACTCCCAGAGCCAGTATATCTCAACTCATTGGAACCCCATGTGTGTCAGAGTAGAATTGTACTCCCTAGGGTTTCCAATGGCTGATTCTTTGGAAAGAGATGTCCAGGCCTTTCAAGGAAACTCTGGGTGGACTAGAACCTGCAACCTTTGGGCTACAGCTGAGTTGTCTACGCCACCCAGGGACTCCAACAGTCCCAGTGAAATCTGTTATTTCTCTGAGTGTGAATTCTGCCTTCCTCAGCCAGTCCATATAGAGTCAGGGTTTCACTTGTAAATTTCTTTGTATTGAGCAGCATAGCTGCCACATAGCAGGCTTTTGCTGAATCCCAAGAAACACATAAGAATGTGTGTATTAGGCCACTACAGGAGCAATGAAGTGGAGCTGGAACCTGGAAAACAAGTGATGTCACTGTCTCATGATTCTGGGAGGTAGTCTGGGATTCCAGATAAATTATTGGTCAGTGCATGACAAGTGTGAAAGCAGACCCTTGGAATTTGTACTCTAGGTATCCTGGGAGTGGAACAGATGGACTAAAGGCGGAGGAAAAAGGAGAAGATTCTAAACAAATGGAAGAATGGCCCTGTCCTATGTGGTGTCCAAGGACAAAAATGAGACATGCAGATACATGTTAGGGGCAAAATTGGTTTGCACTGGAAATTTTCTAAGACATTTTATAAGAAGCTCAATAATGAAAGAGGCTGCCTTATGGAAGACTGAAGCTCCTGACATCAGAACTGGTCCTACAGAGGTAGGAAAATCATCCCCAAGAATGTTACAAAGGGAATTTCAGTGTGGGAGGTAGGTGAAAACAAGGGTCTAAATTGTTTTCAACTTTCAATATCTTGGGATCTCCAGTGTGCTCATCCCACTCTGAGAATTGAACTAGGTGAGAACTGGACCAGGAGGCAGGTAGAAGCAAGCTGAGTATATATGACTATTTAAGCTGGACTAGAAAATAAGACTTGACCTTTAACTACAATTGGAGTTCCTCCTTCTTCCCCAGCTCCAAACCCAATGTGTTCAGGGATATCTAGATGATAGGGCAGACATGTACTCAGCTAGTGGAGTGGGGGCTTGCCATGAACACAGACCCAAGAACCCCAAAGATGAGTTCCCCAACAGACTGGGTGGTGCTCGGATGTGGGAGTAGAGAGTACCCAGGTCGCAGGGGAGTCCCTCCAAGCCCTATGACAGGGAGTAAGCAGGGCTTATGGGGAAAAGGGCAGATGCTGCCTTCCCCACACTGAGCACCAGAAACTCAAGAGAAGGAAGGGGTACTTGCCCCACACTAACAAGACCTCTGGAGGAATCAGGAAATGAGACCTGCTTCCCTAGTGCCATAGTCCCTGGGGTTTACAGAGAAGATGCTAGCCCATAGGTGCTGGCGCACGGGATATCCAACAAGCAGCTCTTTAGCCATCTGCTGAGGAAATACCAAGGTAAATTAAAACGCGAGTGAATTTGTGACTTCTGTCTTTTCCAAAAAGATAGTGTTGGCAGGTTTATGAGAAAACCATTCCCAAACACCTTGAATTTATATGGCACGCTTATTTCAAAAGCTCTTGCACATCTGTTAGCTCTTTGAAGCCCCTGGAGGCAGGTAGGGCAGGAAGAAGAGCTGGGTGGAGGAACCTCGCCACAGAGAGGTTGGGCGACTTGCCAAAGGCCATGTGGCTTGCAGTGAAGAGGCTGGAAATGGCACCCAGTGCCCTGACCCCTTCCATGTGCTCACGAGGCTTTCCCTGCTTTTAGAACTATGGCCAAGGGAGTTATCTAGAAGGGCTACAAGCCAAGTGACCACTTAAGAGCTGGGGGGTCAACTGCAAGAGGAACTGGTGGCACCCTTTCTCATGCACACACAAAGTCCTGTGCCCATGTGCTCTGTGAATTAGCCAAAGTTTAAAGGTAAAGGAATAATGGCTCCTCAAACAGAAACAGAGGCTGATTGACAAGGAAGTCCTTATAATCAGTGCTGCAGTAAACTATACTAATTATGGTGTCAATTGGTAACATTATAAAGGTTGAAGCTACATAATGAAAAAAGAGCATACACACTGGCAGAGCTAGTTCAGCAAATGTAATTACAGGGTGACATTATTGGCAAATAGTATTTTATGAGGTATTAGTAGGGATGTGGCATAAGTTCATTCCAAAACGTACAGGTTCATCAGAGGTGGGAGGACCCAGCACAGGTCAAAGACTCATTGCTGAACATGGCACACAAGTGTGCACCACTGAACCCCAGCACCTATGGGCCAGCCCCTTCTCTGTACACCCCAGGGACTACGGCACTTAAGGGAGCCCCTGAGGATGTTTCCTCAGGCTGAGTTGCTTCTTGGCTTCTGCCAAAGGAGATGATTCCAAATGGATAATTATCTTTGTCTTCTAATTTCTTGTAGGTTATGTGATACCCTTGCCTCTAGCCTGTTCTCTTTAGTTCTCAAACTAGTATGAAAGAAAGAGATCACCTTACTTTAGAGATTGTCTTCTGCTAGATGTAATAAAGGCTCTGTCTCCCAGTTCTGATTTATATGTCATTGTATAACAAACCACTCCCCAAACTGTCATCAAACAACAATTTATTATCAGTCACAGCTCTATGGATTGCCTGGGCAGTTCTTGCTCAGTGTTTCCTGTATCATTGCAGTCAGGTGGTGGTAAGGGAGTCATCTGAAGGCTTTTTCACACTCACATCCCTGGTCTTTGGGTTGTAATGAGTAGAAGAGCTGTGAACTGATCAGGCCTCTCTTCCTTTGGCCTCTCTACATGGCTAGTTCATGTTTCCTCACAGTATGGTGATCTCAAGGTAGTTGGACTTCTTACATGCTGTCTGGCTTCCTTCAGAGTAAGCATTATAAAAGGCCCAAGATGAAAGTTACAAGATTTCTCAGGAACTAGCCTTAGACAGGCCATCACATAATTTCTGCCCTTATTTATTAATCAAGCAAGTCACTAAGGCATCTCAGATTCAAGGAGAAAGAAATTAGATGACACTTTTAATGGGAAGAATAGCAAAGGGTTTACAGCCATCTTTAATCTATCATACTCTCCCTGTGAAGAAACAAAACCTCTACTTAAGTTCTGCTTAGCCTCTTGACAGCCTATAATCACCTGTCATTCACACTCAGATTGTCTTCATTTTCCCCAAATTAATAAAAAATTCACCCATGTTTAAGGGCCTCCTATGTGAAAATGTGTTGTGCTTTTTATCATATACAATGGACAATGTACAGAGCCTTCTCTCCATGAGGTTATAGTCTAGGCAAGACATGCATGCTCCACATTTAAAAGTTAAACTAACTTTTAAACTGAAATCTGGAATGGAGTCTTAATATAGAAAACAGGCCAATGTAGGACTATTTTGGCTAAACTGAGACCCTTAAGTCAGCTCTGAAGAAGATGAAGTTCAGAGAATCATGGTGTGCAAACCATCATCGTGGATGAAGAAGGGAAACAAGGCAAGTGTAATATTTTGTATCTGCACGAGATTTCCTGATAAAAAGATATGTACTGAACCTTATGGGTTAGAAAGTGTATTAAGAGTTTTGTTTTCTTGTAAATATATGTAAAATTATGGATAACTTTGCTAAGAATGGTGATTCCAGAATGCTTGACTGTGCTCGGAGGAACGTGTACATAAAACCAAGAGTCAGTCGTTCAAACAGAACCAGAGGATACTGCATGGTTTAAAATCAGGAAGAGTGAGCATCAGGA
>NW_006921596.1:360855-364462 GCF_000298275.1 Orycteropus afer afer | reverse complement strand
GAAAGTGAAACTTCAAGCACTTACTGTTGAAGAGCAAAGACTAAAGCCTTTAGTATGGATTACACCTCAACATAAAGAAAACAAAAATCTTCATAACTGGGTCAATAAGCAACATCATGGTAAGTGGAGAAAAGATTGAAGTTGTCAGGGATTTCTTTTAATTGGATTCACAATCAGTGCTCATGGAAGCAGCAGTCAAGAAATCAAACCACATACTGCATTGGACAAATCTACTGCACAAGACCTCTTTAAAGTATTAAGGAACAAAGATAACACTTTGAAGACTAAGGTGTGTCTGACCCAAGCCATGGTATTGTCAGTCACCTCATATGCATATGGAAGCCAGACAATGATTAAGGAAAGCTGAAGATGAATTGATGCCTTGAATTGTGTTGGCAAAGAATATCGAATATACCATGGACTGCCGGAAGAGTGAACAAATCTATTTTGGAAGAAGTACAGTTATAATGCTTCTTAGAAGCAAGGATACTTTGCCCATGTTATGAGGAGGGACCAGACCCTGGAGAAGGAGATCATGTTTGGTAAAGTAGAGGGCCAGCAACAAAGAGGAAGACCCTCAATGAGGTGGACTGACAGTGTAAGGATGGCACAGGAGCCAGCAGCGTTTGTTCTGGTGGACATAGAGTCACTACCAGTCGGAACTGATCCCCTGGCACCTAACAACAATGACATGTCAAACTGGCTTAAGCCAAAAGGAAAATAAGGTCAAGAAAACCCTAGGGTTTGACCTAGGTGCTCACACCACGTTATATACTACTTAACATGTAATGTACTAACTAACACAAGATGTGCTAGTTCTCACTTGTGCTGGTTTTACTCCCAGGGACACTTTCTATATGTCAGTTCCAGGCTGATTTCTACTCTTTTGATTTCCTTGGAGCCATTTCCACAAAATCCAGCTCTGATTGGCCTTACTTGGGTACTAAGCCCAAACCCACATAACCAGAGCAGTCAGGGCTATTCTGCTCTGACTGTAGGAGTCCAAAGTACTCATACGTACCCTGGAGCCAGGGGTTAGCTGTTAGCTGGTGAGGTGACATGTATGGAGAATGAGGGAGAAGTTGCTCCCAAAAAGAATTAAAGTTATTTTCGTCTAGAAGTTTGGCAGGCAAAAACACCTATTCAGAAGGAAGGTACTGCAAAGAACTGAGAGAAAATAAGGCATATCTAGAAGAGTGTGGCAATGACTTGTATCTTCCCAAACGCTCTCAGAGTCCTGCATATGATTAAATGAACTTTTCTGAAATGTTACACCTTGTGGGAAGAGGCTCAAGGCAAGAGGCCAGGACCTTGCTTTGGAGTCTGGTCTGAGTCTGCTCTAAGCTCTGTGCCTGTCACCCAGGCCTCATCTACCAAAAGGCCCTCTGAGGTAGAAGAGTGTCCACTGATGTCCTGGAGAGGCTTTCTGGGGGTGCTTCAGCCTGAAATAAAACCAGAGAAAGGGAAACACAATTGCCATACAGCATTATGAAACATTGCCATTAAGTTTAATGCCTTCGTAACAAAGAATACCACATTTATTATCACAAATAAATCCATGGATTTAACACCTATCAGGCTTTAGACTTTATTTTTCCATATAAAATAAATACAGCTAGAGTATGAGATTATGACTGCACCATTATTTTCTAAAACTATTTAATTTAAACCCAGTCTAACTGTTCCATGCTGTACACCTGGGAACACAAAGGGACCAGCCTGCTTTTGGAAGAACGTTTGTCCCTCTGAGAGCAACAGCTGACAAGGTAGTCCTCCCTGAGGAACTGCTGGGTTCCATCACTGTTTAATGAATTGTTGCACTCTTTATAGGATAAACAATAAATTGTACATGATTTATCATATTACCCAATAAATCATGTGACAAATCATTAGGCCGAGTGATAAAATCAAGTGTTTTAGAAATAAGTTAATCTATGATGCCAATGTGTAAACTAAACAGTTGCTTAAAAACCCTATTTACTAATCATTTTTACATAAAGAAAGATTAATGATTATGTAGATTAAATGTGCACTTATTCCTATAAACATCAGAGAGTCATGTGCCCTGTTGGCCTTTTCTTTTTAGCAAAGTTTCCCCGAAAGCCTCCCTTCTATAGACAATTCAGTTTACCTCCCTCCTCCTTGGATTTGCCTTGACTGAGAAAGGAGGCTGGAGAAGTGAGAGCAAGAGAAAGAAATGGTTAATTAAGAGCATATCACTGGAGGGGCATGGTGGAGAGGCTGTTCTCACCATAAATTCTGTAATACACTAATTAACACTTTCATTAGGGCTTGGAGACAGGTTCCAATGCCGCTTACTTCTCTACCCTGTGTTCAGCCCAGCGCTCTTTCTCACTTGTGACAACTATGTTTATAGCTTCTCTGCCCATCGAGCTGGCTGGCACATCGAATTACCCTCAAGAGTACATGGGCATCACGTCACATTTGTGTGCCCAATATCATACGTGACGAGCTGTGCCACCGCCAGGGCCTTTAATGCACATCCCACAGACGGCCGACCCTGCAATGCATAGGCAGATATTAAGCTAAATCTTTTTGGAGTCAAGCTTGTTTCACATCAGTTACACAAACATATTGGCTCCTTTAAAAGAACAAATGCTTTGTAAGTAAGGAAACAACGCCAAGACTGAAACCTGAGAAGTCATTCCACATGTCAATTCAGCCCTTCCTTCTGAAGGCCTTTTTCTTAGGGGAATTAGGGGGAGATACTATTTGGCTTCTAGAATATGGGTTTTGAATTAAATTCGTTATAAGCTCTGGACATTTGTAGCCACTGTAAGAGGAAGGCCCTGCCTAGTGTAACCAGAAAGAAAAATCAGAATACCAGAGAAGAGATGTTTTCCTTTCTTGCAAGAAAGATCTTCTCAGCTGGTCTTCTGACTTGGGGTTCCTCCATCGAAATAAACCCACCCCTGAAGCTGAATGAATGAAGCAGAGCACAGCCCATTCTTTGATCTTAGAAATGCAGGTAGAAATGAAAGCATCTTAGAAGTGTTCTAAAACTCATCTTCTCTTTTTCAAAGGCATGATGTCCATATTAAATTGCTTAAAAAATGCTAATTACCATGATTGAAAATCATCATGCTGGTGCCTGGCAAAGCAGTTGAGGGAGGGATGGTATAACTCACTAAACTCACTGCCGTGGAGTTGGGCCTGACTCACAGAGATTCCTCCTTGGGTTTCTGAGGCAATATCACTACAGAAGTAGATTGCCCCATCTTCCTTCTGAGGAGTGGCTGGTGGGTTTGAACCACCAGGCTTCTGGTTAGCAGTCAAGTGCTTTAAGCAGTATGCCACCAGAGCTCCCGAGGGATGGTGTAAAGGATGGGAAATGAGAGAGGAGTCAAGGAAGGACTGCACTGCCTTGTCCCTCTATTAAAAATGAGGTAAATTATACTGGTAACTTCAGCTTCAACAAACTACATGGAAAATATTGTTTCTGGGGGAGAAAAATCCAAGAAATGAGCTAATTTATGTGGTCTTTAATTTCCACCCAATAGGTAGAACATAAGGGATTCAGGAAGGAATATGAGTTCAAAGTGCTTGTATAATCCAGGGCTTTCATCTTCCTTAGCCCCCGAGAAAC
>NW_006921596.1:359480-360527 GCF_000298275.1 Orycteropus afer afer | reverse complement strand
AAAGAGATTCAAGGTCAGTTATATTTCTAAGAAGGAGTCCCTATGTGATGCACATTGTTAAAGGGCCCATCTGCTATGCAAAAGGTTGGAGGTCTGAGTCCACCCAAAGGCACCTTGGAAGATGAGTCCGGAGATTTACTTCCAAAAAATTGCCTGTTGAATACCCTGTAGAGCACAGTTCTATTCTGACACATGACATTGCTAACTCAAAAGTGACTTGTATAAGTCTAATGCTTGGAAGAAAGATAACTTGAGTGACAAAGAACTCCTCATCCTGTTTTCCCTTCTTTTTATCCAACCTACTTCTGAATTCATCCTGAAACATGTTTCAAAATTTCACCTGTATCAGTCAGTGTAGGTTAAATTTTGCTTTAGTAACATGTGCTATCAAAATATCAGTAGCTTAAAATAAAATTTTATTTCTTGTTCTTTCAAAGTCACATAGGCCAGGGAACTCTCTAGTGCAGATGTTCTCTCTGGGTCAGCTCAGCAACCCAGTTGGCTTCAGCCTAATGGTACCCCCATAGCTTTATGTGATTCCCAGGTCACTGGGGAAGAAAGTGTACAAAAGCAAGCAGTGGCTCTTACATGCTTTCACCTGAACCAACACATCATATTTTATTAGGCAGAACTAATCCCGTGATCATGCCTAACTTCAAGAAGGAGGCAGCATAATCCTCCACATACCCAGGTGTCCAGAAGAAGAGATTAATGAATATTCATAATCTTAATCACAAAACACACTCCCAGAGCACCCTTCTCTGCAGCCATGCCATTCGCTCCAACAGCTTCCTTGCAAAAGCCAAAAAACAAAGAGCCCTATTAGTAAGACTCACTTCCCAGTGTCTTAAGGAGACCTACTCTCTTTGCTATTACAATCTGAACTACTTCTATCCTTAGAACCATGGTGTATGTGCTTTGTCAAGGATGATGAGAGGCACATTTGTATAATGCTTAATTCAACAAAAAGGCAATATAATCTAATGGTCAAGAATATGGATTCTGGAGTCAGACTGCCTGCCTGCACTTTAAACCCAACTCCATCAC
>NW_006921596.1:346723-352630 GCF_000298275.1 Orycteropus afer afer | reverse complement strand
CATCTTCCTTCCGAGGAGTGGCTGGTGGGTTTGAACCACCAACCTTCTGGTTAGCAGTCAAGTGCCTTAGGCACTATGCTACCAGAGCTCCTGTACAGGGGTGCCATATTGCCTGTTTACATTATTAGCTAGCTATCCAATGTCCTTGGTGGGCCAAAAGCACTGTACATTTGCAAAGTTCCACCCAGTCATCTGGTGGGAGTCACAAAGACCATGGCTAGAAGAGCCATACAAAGTAATTCACTGCACTGCAGGCTTCCAGAGATATTAAAGTCTCTAACTTTTCTCTCTGTATATTTTACTGCAATTTTTCATTCTCCTTTGCTGAATTCTCTTCATTTTCTCAACATCAGTGTTGAAGGTGCTTCAGGACTCAATTTTTGGTCCTCTTCTCTTATCTCTCTGTATTCACTCCTTTGGTGGCTTCATCTCGTTTCAAAGCTTTGAGCTCCATCTACATGCTGATAAGTCCAAAAAATGTAAAACTCCAACCAGGACCTCATCTCTGAACCTCAGAATCATATTTTCACTGGTAGGACCTGGCACTGCCACTTACATTTAATGGACATCTCATGGTTAATGTATTCAAAACTGAGCTCCTTATGTTCCGTTCTCAATCAGCCTACGTTTTGAAAGTCTTCTACATCTCATTTAAATGAAGCTCCAATCATCCCATTGTTGTTGTTAGGTGTCATAGAGTTGGCTCCGACTCACAGAGACCCTATGTACAACAGAATGAAAAGACTCCCCAGTTCTGCGCCATCTTCACAATACTTACCATACTTGAGTCCATCACCACAGTTACTGTGTCAATCCATCTTCCTGATGGTCTTCCCCATTTTCGCTGATCCTCTACTTTACCAAGTATGATATCCTTCTCGATGGAACTATGCAAATAAACAATGATTTTGGCCCACTAAGGACATTGGAGAGTTGGTTGATAATGTAAATAGGGTATACAGCCCTTCTAAAAACATGACCAAAATACATGAGACGAAGTCTGGCCATTCTCACTTCTAAGGAACATTCTGGTTGGGCTTCTTTAAGGATAGATATGTTCTTTCTTCTGGAAGTCTATGGTATTTTCAGTATTCTTCACAAACATCAAAATTCAAGTGCATCAATTCATCTTCGGCCTTCCTTATTCATTGTCCAACTTTCATATGTATAGGAGGCAACTGAAAGTACCTTGGCTTGGGTCAGACACACCTTAGTTTTCAAAGTGACATCTTTGATCCCTAACATTTTAAAGAGGAATTTGGAAGCAGATTTTCCCAGTGCAATACAACATCTGATTTCTTTGCTGTTGCTTCCATGGGTGATGATTGTGGATCCAAGTAAAATGAAATCTTGGTGAACTTCAATCTTTTCTCCATTTGTCATGATATTGCTTATTGGTCAGTTGTGAGGATTTTTGCTTTCTTTATGTTGAGGTGTAATACACACTGAATACTGGGGTCTTTGATCTTCTTCAGTAAGCGCTACAAATTTTCTTCACTTTCTGCAAGTAAGGTGGTGTCATCTGCATATCACTGGTTGTTAATGAGTCTTCCTCCAATCCTGATGTCACATTCTTCTTCATGAAGCCCAGCTTCTCAGATTATTTGCTTTGCAAAGACATTGAATAAGTATGATGAAAGTATATAACCCTGACACACACCCTTCCTGATTTTAAACAATGCAGTATCCCCTTGTTCTGTTGGACAAGCCACTTGGTTTATGTACAGGTTCCTCATGAGCACAAATAAGTGTCCTGGAATTCCCATTCTTCACAATGTGATCCATAATTTGTTATGATCCACACAGTTCGATGCCTCTGGAATGTCTTTGCATAGTTAATAAAACACAGGTAAACATCTTTTTGGTATTCTTTACTTTCAGCCAAGATGTATCTGACATCAGCAATGATATCCCTCATTCCACATCCTCTTCTGAATCCAGCTTGAATTTCTGGAAGTCCCCTGTCACTATACTGTTGCAACTGTTTTTGAAATATCTTCAAAAAAATTTTAATTGCATGTGATGTTAGTGATATTGTTCAATGATTTCCACATTTTGCTAGATCACTTCTTTGGAATGGGCACAAATATGGATCTCTTCAGTCATTTGGCCACACAACTGGCTTCTAAACTTCTTAGCATAAAACAGCATGCATCTCCAAAACTGCATCCATTTGTTGAAATATCTCAATGGCTATTCTGCCAATTCTTGGAGCCCCCCTCCCAAGTGCCTTCAGTCCAACTTGTACTTCTTCCTTTAATATCATTTGTTATTGATTGTATGTTACCTCTTGAAGTGATTGATGCTGATCGATTCTTTTTGGTATAGTAACTCTGAATATTCCTTCCATCTTCTTTTGATATTTCCAGCATCATTCAATATTTTGCCCATCCAAAATCATACCAACCTTCTTCCATAGAGTCGATTCTGACTCATAGCAACCCCTATTGGATTTCTAAGGGTGTAAATCTTTATGGAAGGAGATGCCTCATCTTCCTCCCATGGAGCAGCTGGTGGGTTTGAACCACTGACTTTCTGGTTAGCAACCAGATACCTTACCCTACTATACCACCAGAATCCTTCAATATTGCAATTTGAGGCTTGATTTTTTTCTTCAGTTCTTTCAGCTTGAGAAACATCAAGCATGTTCTTCCCTTCTGGTTTTCTAACTCCAGGTCTTTTTCTTATCATCATCCAAAGAACTTAAAATCGTCTCCACATAATCTCTTTGTTGCTCACTCCACATTCAGCCCATAGGTAAACCCTGGTGGCTCCATAGGAGCCAGCTTCTCAGCAGCCACTGTGATGCAAATCATCATCACAGCTCACCTGAATTCTTGCAATATCCCTTTATCTCCTTGAGTCACCTCCTTAAAGTCTTTGCTTAAATATCACTGTTAATATGAAATTTCTTTAATCATCATATTTAAAATTGATCTAGCTCCCTTCCACTGACACTCTCTTCTGCGAGCACCTACAACCTCCTAGAATATTATATAATTTACTTAGTTCTTTTATTCACATCCCATCTCCCTCCTACTCGACTGTGAGCTCCAGAAGGGCAGGGATTTTTTTTTTTTTTTCTTTTTCTATATTCCCAGGGATATAGATGAGCACATGCACAGAATAGATGCTCTGTTTTTTGTTGAATGAGCGGATATGCAAATCTAAGTGTTCTCCAGTCTCACCTCCCACCCTCTACTCTCTCCTTCTAGCTCACTTCTGCTTGTGCAAATTCTTTTCACCCTGATTTTTCTCTCCACCTAGGTGCTTTAACCTGGTGATCTGGGAGACTGGCTACCTGGATTCTCCATCCCTTCCACTTGTATCTTCTCAAACAGCCTTCCTGTTTGAGCCAACTGACCAGAGAATGCTCCCTGCCCTCTCAACAGTCTCAGGGTCCCAATATTTCCTCCCCCCGCCCACTGGAAAATGCATAGTCCAGTAATTCCTTTTTCCACAAAAATCTTCCCGATTGCTCAAATCTGTATTGACCTCCTCCTCCTCAAAATTATTTTAGGACACAACCAATGATAATAATAACAGCACAAGCAAAAAAGAAAAATGTGGTTAAAGACATCTCTACTTAAATCTTTGTATCAGTATTAGGGAGATATTACACTCATTTTACTGACAAGGAAACTGAGGCCCAGAGAACTTAAGCTACTTGTCCAAGTTAGAAAGCATTTATAGACTGCAAATTCTAATGCAGGGTGATCTAAATTCAAAATTCATGACCTTAACTCTGACATACTTACAGTCAGAAGCCAAAGTTAAATTCTTGTTCATTTCATAATGATTTTCTGAAAGAGAGATTCAAGTTCCCTGGTGGGTCATATGCAGCCTGTCATTTGGTGACCCCTAAAGGGCCCAGAACATGTGTGGTTTAATGGACACTTTCTACTGGATTCACACATATACACTATTTGGTGGCCTTGTGGTGGCACATAGGAGGAACAAAATCTTTCAGAGCCATTATTCAAGAAAGAATACCCTAGTAGGAAACTGCCTTTCAGGGATGCCAGGAAATGAGTTTCTTACACCTTTCACCTCCTGCACAACTACCCTGATGAAACCATAATGGTGTGTGCATGTTCATTATAGTGTAAAGGGAACAGACAGGTGTGTCTATTCATGGAATTTTCTGTATTTCCATCCATCCACCTCCCCACTTATGTTCCAATATACACTTATTGGTACCTACCTGGGAGATGCAAAGTCTCTTCTTTGGAGGGATTACAAAGTTGCTGATGCAAGTGACAAGTCAAAGAGCAAGATAAGTTACTATAATGTATTCACTGTGCCTTACAGTTTAGCATGTTCTCATACATCTCATTTGATCTTAACATATCCTGGCTATAGACTGTATGTACCATTGAAGAGTCTTGTTCAAGATCATAGAATGTGGAACTAGTGTGACTGTGGGCTGCATCATGTCTTATGACTATTTTCTCTACCCACACCTCTCCCTTTGTGATTTCATCCCTTCTCTTGAATTTCAGACATGAGTCAGTCTTTGGGGAAAAAGTGGGTGTTTGGGCCATATTTGGGTCTATGGCATTAGGTATCTTCAAAGGGCCAGAGAAATCAACAACAAACCCTTCAAAATTGGTATGATAGTCCTCTAACTTTTAACTTCTGCTGGAAATGGAAAAACCTTAATCCCATGCTGGCCTTATCACCAAACCTTCCATCCCAGGTGGTCTTTCTATATATGATATTAACTTCCAACTTCTCAGACCAGTAGTGCTTCAGAAACTGCCACACCAAGTGCTATTGATCTGCAACTCAGTACGGCATGTTTTTTTGGACCTCTCTCAATGATAATGATTGCAAAGAGCTGTTCAGGGAGGGTATCATGGATTAAATTGTGTTCCCCCAAAATATATGTCAACTTGGCTGGGCCATGATTCTCAGTGATTTGACAGTTATGTAATGATGTAACCATCTTCATCATGTGATCTGATATGGTCAGCCAATCAATTGTAAGGGGATTAATGTAGGGTGCAACAACCTTACTCAGATTACAGCCCTGATCCAGGCTAAAAGAAGTTTCCTTAGGGTGTGGCCTACTTCATCTTTTATCTTATAAGAGATAAAAGGAGAGAGAAGCAAGCAGAGAAAGAGGGATTAACTATTACCAAGAAAGAAGAGCTGGGAGCAAAGCATATTCTTTGGACCCGGAGTCCTTGTGCTAAGAACCTCCTAGACCCAGGAGAGACTGATGCCAAAACACATGTAGATCTCCCAGGCAAGCCAGACTCACCAATGTTGAAAGCATACAAGGACATTCCTCCAGAGCCAACAGGGAGAAAAAGTCTTCCCTTCGAGTTGATGCCTTGGAATTGGCCTTCTAGTGTCCTAAACTGTGAGCGAATAAATTTCTGTCTTCTGAGGCATCCATTTGTGGTATTTCTGTTACAGCAGCACTAGATAACTAAGATAGAACTTGGTACCAAGAGTGGGGTACTGCTGGAACAGATACCAAAAATGTGGAAGTGGTTTTGCTGAAAGAGTTTTAAGGTGCCTAATCATAAAAGCCAACACTACCTTAAAGAGACTATTGATGCAATTATGGGTGTCAAAGGTAATTCTAGTGATGGGCACAGAAGGAAGTGGGGAGAGTAGTCAAATAGGAGAGAGTATAGATAGCAAGAAGCAAAGACAGAAAAACAATGGCAGCAGAACCAGGAGACCAGTGCAAGATGGCACAGGAGCTAACCCATGGATCAAAAAAGCTGAATCCCTTTAGACAGGAGGCTTCTGGAGGAATAGATTTTCCCTGGCACTTGTCAACACAACTAGGCATGCAACCCATGAGCAAGAGAGCTAAACACCTTCAAGCCAAGACTTATTGATGATATGGGGTGCTTCTGGGCACATACTGGTAGAGCTAAAGACCTTTGC
>NW_006921596.1:342539-346398 GCF_000298275.1 Orycteropus afer afer | reverse complement strand
CAGAAGAACAGGGCCTGCTGGACCCAAGTGGGAGGAGTCGCCACTCAGTTGGACTAAGAGTACCGGGCTACCCAAAGCCAAGGGAGCAGAGTTCCTGTCCCAGTGGGCCTGGAAGGCAGAGTTGAAGTCCAAGGCTGAGGAGCCTCCACCCAGAATCCAGAGAGCATGGCCACTACCCAGGGTCTGTAGGACAGGTCCATTGGCTAGATGGTCTCAGAGGACAGAGAATTGTTTTCTAGAGTTTTGAGAGCTAATGTAAATTGTTCTGCTGTTTTTGTTTTTTGTTTTCACTTGCTTGGTACTCATTATCCCATTTTCCCTCCAATTTCTCCCATTTGTAATGGAAATATCTACTCTGTGCCTGTTTCATTGTTGTAATTTGGAAGCAAATAACATATATTTCAGATTCACAAATGAAGAGGAATTTTGCTCCAGGATGGAATTTGGGCTTGGAGTTGATTTAAGACTTTAGGGATGATATAATGGGGTAAAAGTGTTTTGCATGAGACAAGGAAATGAATTTTGGGAAGCCAAAGTGTGGAATGTCATGAATTGCATTGTGTCTCTAAAAAGCATGTGTCAGTTTTGCTGGGCCATGATTCTCAGTGGTTGGGCAACGATGTAACGATGTCATTTGGCAATTATGTAAAGACTGTGATCAACCAATCATTTATAAGGGGATTAGGATAGGATGCAACACACTCAGGTCACAGCCCTGAGTTTTCCTGGGGTGTGGCGTGCATAATCTTTTATCTTACGAGAGATACAAGGAGAGAAAAGCAACCAGAGAGAGACCTTCTACCATCGAAAAAAGAAAAGCTGGGTGCAGAGCATGTCCTTTGGACCCAGGATCACTCTGCAGAGAAACTTCTAGACCCAGACCAAGATCGAGGACAAGACACATAGAGATCTCCAAGGATCACTGGGCTCATAAAGGTTGAAAAGAGACAAGGACCTTCCTCCAGAGCCAACAGAGAAAGCCTTCTCCAAGAGCTGCTGTCCTGGATTCAGACTTTTAGCCTCTAAAACTGTGAGAGAGTAAATTCCTGTCTGTTAAAGCCACCTATCTGTGGTATTTCTGTTATAACAGCACTAGACAACTAAGACGGAGGGCAAATGGCTTGCCCCCAACAGGCAGCCAATCCACACCCAGGCCAGGAAGAAAGCAGAAAGAGACTCAACCTCTATTTCATGTTCTAACCACTAGACTGAGCCCCTGTTGCTTTACAAAAATGATTTGCTTTTAATTAAAATAGGAGCATAAATTATTTTTATCCCTGTATTATTGGGCAGTAAGTAAATTCACAGTAACTCACTGGATTTTTAAAAATCTATTTTAAATATAAACACACTGCCATATTTTCTGTGGGTTTGAAAGCTTATGTTAAGTTTGCAAATAAGTCAACTCCATAAAGATAACATCTTTCCCTAAAAAATGTGTTGCAATCTAATGACATGCTATGGAAAATTAACATATTATTAGGAAAATACAGGAGCCCTCCCTCAGAAGGTCCTGAGTAGACCTGAGTGCCTTAACGGGCCCTAATGTCAGATTGATTGACAGGGCAGTCTCCAAACTAACTCCCCAGGGGTGATCTCTGCAGCCCTCACAGGACTCACAAGCAATGTGAAGCTGTTATTTTATTTTGGGTCATGCTGAACTTTATTTTTGAATCCACCTGGTTATGTGTCTGACAGGTCCTGTATTCACAGAGGGACCTGGATTACTTGTCTACTCTGAGAAGACTCCGTGTCTCAGACAGGGCTGCCTGGAAATGTTCAGAGATCTCCCGGCCCCGCTGTTTGTCAGTGCACCACTGATCGAGGTAAACCGCTGTAAGGACATTAATAGCCAGACCTCAGGTGGCCATAGTGACCAGACCTCAGTGATGGGGACAGAGCACTGTACTTCTAGCCCATTACAAGAAAAATAAAAGCCCAAGGCCACATAGGGCCATGTATCATGTTTAGACCTAATGGGAATCTATCAGTGCATAGTTCCCCAATCAAATCCTTTCTTCTTCTAGTCCTGCTCCCTCTCTATCCGCTTCTGCCCTAAAGAGACCTTTAGGAGGCCAGCAAATGAATAGAGAGCCATGGTTCTTTCTAGTGCCTCATTGACAAATGTTTCCAGTGCCTGCCCTGGACCTGAGCCTTTGAGGAGACCAATTGGTGCCACACCCAAGCCTGCCTGCACATTGCTTCTCTCTTTGTCCTTCCTGGATTCCTGGTCTTCAGAAATTTTACCAAAACAAAAAGGCTTATGTAAATACTAAAAAGGAAAAGCTGTCAAAACCTGCATGAGTTGTTTAAATACCATGAATAAGAACCAGTAACAATAGGCACATCAATGAAGATGTGTTTCCTTCAGACTTGGCCATGTGCCACCCAATGCAAGTCCCCCAGAAAATGCTGCTCAGCTAACGAGTTTGGCTCACCTGCCCCTTTGCAACACCGCCTCCCCAGTAAAACGTTTTTGACAAGCAGCTCATCTAGAGCCATTTCCCACAGCTTTCCTTTCATTTGCATTCTCATTAGAATAATGTGATTTCACAAAGTGGGAATGTGTAGGTCTTTACCACACAGAGAAAATGCTGAACCCCAGATTCCAGGTGACAATCTGACTGTGGGTCATAGGGCAGCTCAGAGCAGCAAGTCCAGGTGTAGGGCACACTGCTAGCCACAATCAGGAACACAGCAGTGACATCACAGCCAAATGATCAGGAAGACCATGGATGAAAACCTTCAGAACTGACCCAAACCAGAAAGGTTTTTCAAAATAAAGGAAACACCATCCCATTTTTATTTTTGTTTTTTTCCTTAATTGGTTCTGGCATCACAAAGGGGGGAAACAAAGTGATTTCACAGGGAATGGAAAAACATACATTTTGCTTTATTTCATTGCTTTGTTTTCTTGAAGATGCCTTGCTCTTGATTTAAAATTGCCACGTGCCAACTTTCAAAAGTGCTATAACAAAATCAGTTTCCCTAAGTCATTGCCGAGCATGACTTAACAAATAAGACCATAGCATGCCCACAGTTTTAGGAGATTTTTTTTTTTAATATATATTTACTGAATGACATCTTGCAAATGTTTCTTTCTTTCTTTTTTTGTCATTTAAAAGAAAGAAAGAAACAATGTGAATCGTGTTTCCCTGCGTCATAACTTGGTTTAGGTTTCTCTAGTTTAGGGAGTGAGGTTCCTTTTATTTCCTGAAAACCTGGAAAAGCTTAAGAGGCCAAAAAATTTAGCAAAGCAAATCTTCTAGTATTTGCTTAGCTGGTCTTTACTTCAAGTGGGGAAAGAAATGTTATTCACTGTGAAGATACTTAACAAATGTTTCAGAACAATTTCAGGACAGAGTAAGAGTTGAGAGTAAGGGACTACAAAGGAAGCTGGAAGTAGGAAAATAGGGTAAAATATTGATTTGAAATGAGTTAAACGCCAGAACAGCGCCTTCTGGAGCGTACATTTGAGCTCTTCCTCGCTCCTTTAACTAGCGCTCTTTGCATTAGACAAGGCCAGAGGAGAGGAGAAAAAAGTTAATCCACAAAACATTTCCGTGCAACATTTTCATCCCGTGCTTAGGGATGCTCAGTGGACTCTCCTGGGCAGAGTGGAATCTTGTTCAAGATCCTGTCCACCTCTCTGGTTTCACGCAGTCCTTGCACTTGCAGTAACCCAGGGAACACCAGGGAAGTGGAGAAATGGGGAAGACAGTGAGAATAAGGGAAAAGAATGGAGAATTGCTCAATGTGCGGACTTACACCTCTGTCCCAGTTCACCTGCCTTGAGGACATTAAATACTTTTCCAATTGCAGTGTGGTTCAAGATTTTTAAGATTCTATGAATATTTCG
>NW_006921596.1:332807-336939 GCF_000298275.1 Orycteropus afer afer | reverse complement strand
GCATGGTGTACCAGTCGCTAGGACTAATTGTTTCCATGTGTCTGGTTTTCTTCATTTTTCTTTGCTCTGGATGAGGAGAGACCCATCGTTGCATCAAGATGGGTGCTTTCAAGCTTTTAAGATTCCAGTTACTAATCGCCAAAGTAGGATGTGGAACAATGCTTTTATGTTATGCCAATTGAACTTGATGTCCCCTGTGACTATGGTCCTGAGCCCACAAGTACAACTACTCACTCCCTCTGGATAGCTGACTGTGGCCAAGAAGTAACTAGTCCTTTGCCCCTTGTCAGTTCTATATACCTGGGAATTCTTACAGAAAATACAAATACAATTGTAGATACATTGTCTGCCAACCCTGTACATGGTCTTGGGCATACTCCACCCTGTACGAACATACCTAATACTTCAGCCTGTCAACCCATCTATCTGCCCATACATAAGTTCTTGCCTTCACTGACAACACAGTACTATATGTGAAAAGGATTCATCTTTGCTGTCTGTACCTTCTACACATCTCTCTATGTCTTCTTCTTCCTCCACACCACCGTGTTGATTACTCACATTTGGTATATTACCTTTCTCTTCACCCAAATAAATACTTGTCTCCACCTATCCAACAGTGTTCCCTCCCCTCCCACCCCAACAAATAAAATTCCCTTCCATGTATAAACCTTTCCTTGACTTTTTACAATAATGGACTAATACAATATTTGTCCTTCTGTGATTGACTTATTTCACTCAGCATAATGTTCTCAAAGTTCATCCATATTATGTGGTGTTTGCCAATTATATGTTGTTCTTTAGGGTTGCATAGTATTCCATTGTGTGTGTGTACTATAGTTTGGTTATCTATTCTTCTGTTGATGGGCACCCAGGTTGTTTCCATCTTTTTGGTATTGTAAATAGTGCTATGATGAACATGGGTGTGCACATACCTGTTCTTGTCCCGGCTGTCACTTCTTTAGGATATATACCTAGCAATGGAATTGCTGGGTCAAATGACATCTCTAATTCCAACTTTTTAAGGAATTATCATACTGCTTTCCACAGTGGTTATATCATTTTACAATCCCACCAGTAGTGTATGAAAGGCCCAATCTCTCCACATCCTTGCCAGCATTTGTTATTTTCCATCCTGTTGAACTTTGCTACTGGTGCTGGGGCAAGATGGTATCTCATCATTGCTTTGATTTACATCTCTCTAATGGCTAATGACCATGAGCATTTCTTCATGTTTGTTGGCTGTCTGAATATCCTATTTAGTGAAGTGTCTATTCAAGTCTTCTGCCTATTTTTTAATTGGATTATTTGTCTTTTTTTTGTTGATGTGTTGGAGTTTTCTAGAAATTTCAGAGGTAAGTCCCTTCTCAGATATGTCATTGCCAAATATTTTTTCCCAATCTATAGGTTCTCTGTTGACTCTTTTGGGGAAGTATTTGGAAAGACTTAAAATTTAATTTTTAGAAGGTCCAATTCATCTAGTTTCTCTTCTGCTGTTTGTGCATTTTCAGTTATACTTGATAGCCTATCCATCATTTGTCCCTAGTTTTTCCTTGAGGAACTTTACAGGTTTAGGTGTCACATTTAATCTTTGATCCATCTGGAGCTAGTTTTTGTGTATGGTGTGAGGTACAGATCCTGCCCCATTCCTCTGCAGATGGACACACAGCCTTGCCAGCACCACCTGCCAAACAGACAACCTCTTCCCCATTTAATGGATTTCAGTCACCTGTCAAAGATCAGCTGACCACAGATCGATGGATCCACCTCTGGGTTCTCAATTCTATTGCATCTCTCTATATGTCTGCCATTGTACCAACACCAGGCAGTTTTGCCCATTGTGGGTACATGGTAGGTCCTAAGATCCAGGAGTGTGAGACTTCCTCATGCTCTTCTTCTTCAATAATGCTTTGCCTATCCGAGGTCACCCCCTCCTACATATCATGTTAGTGATTGTTTTTTTCCATATCCTTAAATAATGTTGATGGGATCTGGATTGGGATTGCATTGAATATATAGATTGCTTTGGTTATAATTAATATGTTCACAATGTTCAATCCTTCCATCCATGAGAATGATATGTTCTTCCATTTATGTAGATCTCTTTCGGTTTCTTGAATTAGTCTTCTATAGTTTTCTTTGTACTAGGTGTTTTGTGTCCCTGGCAAGATCCATCCCCAAGTATTTTAATTTTTTGGTAGCTATTGTAAATGATATTGATTTTCTTATTTCTTTTTCAGCAAACTCTTTGCTGGTGTACAGGAATCCAACCAATTCTTGGATGTAGATCTTGTATCTTGCCATGATGCTAAATCTCTCAATTATTTCCAGTAGATTTCCTACTGAGTCTCTTGGGTTCTCTAGGTACAGGATCATATCCCCAGCAAATAGGGGAGTAGGGATAGTTTGACTTCTTCCTTACCAATCTGGATGCCTTTGATTTTCCCCTCTTGCCTTCATTGCCCTGGTAAAGACTTCAAACACAATGTTGAATAGAAGTGGTGATAGATGGCATCCCCATCTGGTTCCCATTTGCAAGGAGAATGGTTTCTGTCTCTCTGAATTGAAAATAATGTTGGCTGTTGGTTTTGCATATATGCCCTTTATCATGTTGAGGAACATCTCCCCTATTCCTATTTCACTAAGAGTTTTTATCAGGAATGGGTGTTGGATTTTATTTAAATGCCCTCTCTGCATCTATTAATATGATCATGTAGTTCCTTTCTTCTGTTTTATCTTTATTGTAGATGATGTAGATTGTTTTTCTAGTGTTGAACCATCCCTGCACACCTGATATGAACCCCACTTGGTCATAATGAATTATTGTTTTGATATGGTGTTGGAGTCTATTGGCTAGGATTCTGTCGAAGATTTTTGCATCTATTCATGAGGGACATTGGCCTGCAGTTTTCCTTCTCAGTGATATCCTTGCCCGGCTTTGGCATCAAGGTTGTACTTGCTTCATAAAATGAATCTGGGAGGATACCATTTTTTTCTATGTTTTGGAATAGTTTGAGTAGGATTGCTATCAGTTCTTCTCTGAAAATTTGGTAGGATTCTGTGGTGAGAACTTTTGGGCCAGGACTTTTTTTTGTTGGTAATTTTTTCATGACCTGTTCAATTTCTTCTTTTGTTATGGATCTGTTCAACTTTTCCACCTCAGTCTGTGTTAGTTTAGGTAAATAGAGTGTTTCTAGAAATCTGTCCATTTCTTCTAGATTTTCAAATTTGTTGGAGTACATTCATTGTTGTTGTTGTTATGTGCCGTTGAGTCAGACCTGACTCATAGCAACCCCTCCTTGGGTTTTCGAGGCAATATCACTACGGAAGTACATTGCCCAACCTTCTTTCCGAGTAGTGGCTGGTGAGTTTGAACCACCAGCCTTCTGGTTAGCAGTCAAATGCCTTAGGCACTATGCCAAATTCTTCATAGTATCCTGATATTATCATTTTTACTTCAGTTGGTTCTTCCATGATATCACCCATCTCATTTCTTATTCGTGTTATTTGTATTTTCTCCCTCTTTTCCTTTGTTAAATTTGCAAGTAGTTTGTCAATTTTATTAATCTTTTAAATAAACCAACTTCTAGTCTTATTGATTTTTTTCTATTGTCTTTCTGTTTTGTTGATTTCTGCTCAAATCTTTATTATTTCCTTTCTTCTGGTAACTATAGGTTGTTCTTGCTGTTCTTTTTCTAATTGTTGAAGATGTTGTTTAAAGTGTTGATTTTGGCTCTTTCTTCTTTTTTGATGTGTGCATTTATTGCTATAAATTGATCTCTGATCACTGCTTTTGCCATGTCCCAAAGACCCTGGTAAGTGGTGTTTTCATTCAAGGAATTCTTTAATTTCATTTTTTAATTTCTTCTATTACCCAGTCATTCTTAAGGAGGGTGTTGTTCAGTTTCCATGTGTTTGCTATTTTTCCATTGATCTTCCTATTGTTGATTTCTAATTTGATAGCATTGTGATCTGAGAAGATGTTCTGTAGTACTTCAATATTTTTAAATTTATTAAGGCTTGCTTAATGGCCTGCCACATAGTCTATCATGGAGAGTGTTCCATGTGCACTGTAAAAGAATGTGTATTAGGGACTTATCTCTAGAATTTATAGAACACTCCAACACCTCAA